>NC_083686.1:18997500-19297500 GCF_033118175.1 Dama dama | reverse complement strand
GTTGGAGGAATACTATTTATGATATGTGGGGGAGAATGGAGGAAGTACTTGCAATGATCAGGAAAGGAAGAAACACTTAAATGGGGGTGAAATGTTATAAAAAATCAAATGGAGACCCAGAGAAGATGCACAATGCTGAAAGAAGCCCTAGCAGGAGACATTGGCGAAATCGGATGCTGTTGTTTAACGTCTGTCAAGCTTGCACAGCGTTCAGTGCTCGTGGTGCTATAAGATGGTTGTTGTTTTCTGATTCTTAGAAGTTGATCTGTCAAAACACAGATGTTGTATTAGGCTGCTTTGTCATTAGTAGGGCAGCCCAGGTGGCGCTACTGGTAAAGAATCTGCCTGCCAATGCAGGAGACATAAGAAACAGGGGTTCAATCCCTGGGTGGGGAAGATCCCCTGGAGGAGGGCATGGCAACCCACTCTAGTGTTCTTCCTGGAGAATCCAATGGACAGAGGAGCCTGGCAGGCTACAGTCTATGGGGTCACAGTCAGACACGACCGAAGCGACTTAGCACACACACAGGCACGCGTGGTGCCTTGCCTCAAAGACTGCACTTGGAGAGTCTTTGCAGAGGAGAGCAGATTGAGAGGTGTGCATGAAACTGAGGTTCTTTTTTTCTTGGATCATTTTGGAAATAATTAACTCAGTTCTTTGAAAATATGTGTATTGCTTCTCTTCCCCCAACTCCATCCCTTCTTAAAAATCTTTCCTCCAGCCTAAGTAGTTTCTTCATGTTCTTGGTGTGGGTGTAATAACATGTTTGAGAATTTTGAAATGCAGACCATGAAACAAAATATTCTGTGGTTAAGCCACAGTGCTAGTGGGGTAGTGTCATTGAGAACATCGCTGACCAAATAACCATATATACCAGTATTTACTTTCTGGTGGTACCTTGTTCTGCCACCTCTAGATGCGAATTTATATTTGGAATAGTAAACCAGAGCCAACAATGCAGAGGAAATAGCCAGAGTTAAGCAACTTGATGCATTCTTGGATAATACGTCCTAATAAGCAGGGCGATTCTTGAGTAAAATTACAAAGATGATCGTGCCCCGTTGGGGGCTATCTAACTTCTCTTCTGCGTGTCTTTGTTCCCTGCTGCCTTTCTTTCCTACTGATGGAATAATAAGTGTTCTCCAACACTAGCATCCCAGAATCCTCTGGGATGAATTCGTCCCACTGGCCTCCACCCCCTCAACCCTCACTCTAGTTCATAAATTATCACAAGCGCCACCACCTCTCTCCTAGCAACCCTCAGTCTGTTCCAGCTCAGCATGGTTAATCCACAGCAGGTGTTAGGATCAGGTGGTTGGGTAAATCAATTTACTTCAAGGCATAAATGACCAAAGATATTTGCCATTTATTTATTTATTTATTTGGCTGCTCTGGGTCTTAGTCATAGCATGTGGGATCTTTAGTTGAGGCTTGTTGGATCTAGTTCCCTGACCAGGAATCGAACTTGGACCCCCTACATTAGGAATACAGAGTCATAGCCACTGGACTACCAGGGAATCCTGATATTTCACCTTTTCAATGAGATACTTTTAACCCAAACAGATCTGTAATTGGTAGAACTCTAGGCAGTGACAAAGAGCAATGAAAGTGAAGACTTGGCAAACAATGACAAAGGAAGGAAGGTGAAGGAAGTCTGGGGACAACTTTGATATCACTTGCTTAGGCCACAACAAACGAGCTACTTAACTCATCAGCAAGAGAGTCACACCTCCTCAGCTGGGAAAGAAGTAGAGGGGAAAACAGGAGATGCTGTTCTTGTAAAGCCATGGGATGATTCCCCCTTTGCCTTAGGTGTTGCCTACTCGTTTTATGTCACTGGTCATGGTTATCTCTGGCCTATGTCCTTAGTCAATCCAGCTGTGCTTATAATTGTACAAACTGTGATTAAAGAAACACATATCCCAGGATACCTTTCCTTAAAAGCAGTTCTTCTAAGATATCAGACTTTGGACCAGTATGTTCACAAGGATCTATAAGCAGAATTTTAAAGGAAGCAAACCCAGAGAAGCTTGATAAAAAGAGACAATGATAATGTTATATATATTGTGGGCTTATTATTATTATATATATATAATTATTATAATTAAATGGGCTTATTATAATTATATATATATATTATGGACTCTCATTCTTTGGCCCCTGGGGATTCCCTCATACAAAGACTCCAAAAGAACGTACAGATTCTTTAGTTGAGCCTGATGAACTTCTTGTGTTAAATGTCAAAAGCAGCTAAGGAATCACAACCCTGAACAAAACAGTGAACTAGCAGGCTTTGCTACTGACTGTCCGTCTCATAATAGTGAGTTGGCCAAAAAGTTCACTTGGGTTTTTCCATAAGATTTCAAAGAAAAACCCAAGTGAAATTTTTGGCCAACCCAATATATGCACATAAACACTCTATTTCTTAGTTTTCCCACAAAAATAAAACTTTGTGCTTGATTGTCTGCAATAGCAAAAGGTTGGGGAAAAAAACCTAATGTCTATCAACAAGGAAGTTGTGAAATAAACAATAGAATGTCTACACAATGAGGTATTAGGCAGCTATCAAAAAGGACAAGAAGGCTATTTTCTGGCACAGGAATAACTCCCATAGAGATTGAACACATAAAGGTGTTACCCGCTGTTTAAGAAGGAGCCATACAGTGATATACTTCTTCATATTGATGAATTTGCATAAATAAATCAGAATTAGACGGTTACTCAGACTTCCACTGTGGCTCAGTTGGTAAATAATCTGTGTGCAATACAGGAGACCCAGGCTCAATCCCTGGGTGGGGGTGATACCCTGGAGAAGGAAATGGCAGTCCACTCCAGTATTTTTGCTTGGAAAATCCCATGGACAGAGGAGCCTGGTGGCCTATAGCCCATGGTGTTGCTAAGAGCTGGACACGACTTAGCAACTAAACCACCTGACGGTTACTTGTACAGAGAAAATAGGAGGGGAATCGAAATAATGGGATCCAGGGTGACAGGCAGACTCTTCACCACTTTCTATTGTTTGGATTTCTGAGCCATGAAAATGGATTACCTGTTCCAAAGCTTCTGTGATTAGAATCTGAAATATTTTCAAACTGGTTTGTTGAGAGCATTTGTTACACTATTCTCCAGGGAAGTAAGTTGAACTTGGACAACATTCTCCATTGGACGGAGGAGCGAATAGAGCCTCCAGGTGATCTGGCTAAGATCCCACCTCTGCCATTCTTTGATCTTGAGCCAACTGCTTAGCTTTTCTAACTGATCTGTGACCTTGGTGTAATAATAGAATTGAAATGGTGAGTGTGGAGTGGCAGATGAGGCCTCAGTGAAAGTTAGCCGCTCTTCTATGATTGGTCAGTGTCTGAGATCCTAGGACCCAGGTCTCCCGATTCCTGGTCCAGCGTGCACTTCACCAGAAGCTCTGCAGGAAAGCGGCTGCTCCTTTTCTCTTGTAAGAGTTTAAAAAACATGAATCTTTTAAAAGTCTTTACTGAATTTGTCACAATATTGCTTCTGTTTTGATTTCTTGGCCCTGAGGCACGTAGAATCTTAGCTCCCTGACCAGGCATAGAATCCACATCCCCTACATTGGAAGGCTAAGTCCCGACCACTGGTCCACTGGGAAAGTCCCAGTGGCTGTTCTTTGCTGTTCAAATATTTTGAGATTTCTTGGAAGGAAGGTATCTTCTAAGAGATAAGAATCATTTGGTATTAATAAAGGAAAGCCTCTGAGAAGGATAGATTTTCCTTCTAAAAGTTGTTCTGCTTTCTGGTTGTTATAACACTTTAAGCATTAATGGATGAATTAATATGTCTGAGGTTTGATTAAAAACACTGTAGGGCTAGAGGAAGTAGGTAGGGAGTGTAGATGAAACAAATTGGCTGTAAGTTAAAAACTGTTGAAGCTAGATGATGTGTACCTGGAGGTTTAGATACTATTTTGCCTGCTTTTAGATATGTTTAACATTTTCCATAATAAAAGATAAATATATATATATATATATATATATATATATATATATACATACACACACACACATATATATAGTAGCAGAATAAAGATGGCTACAAATTCTCTGATACTCCCTCTTTTTGAGTGGTGGTGTCTATGTCTCTTCCCCTTAAGCTGGTGGCTGTTTTGATCAACAGAATACAGTAGAAGGGACCCTCCCTCTGTTAGTTTACTGACTTTGGCTTTAAAAGACTGGCAACTTCTAGCCACTGTCCCTTGGGACACAAGCCAGGATCCTGGAATTGCCATGTGCGAAGTCTGACTTTCCTGCTGAGAGACCACAAGGAGCGGTCTTGAGACCACATGGAGAGGGAAAGGGGCTCAGCTTTCCAACCGTTGCCACTGAGGAGCCCAGCTCCTTGGGAATGAAGCCATCTTTGTCCCCACCGGCCCAGCCCTGTGACCAGCTGGATACCGCTGAGTGACTTAGTTCTTACACCTCATAAAATGCACCTTTTTGCATTCTCATAAAGCAGGAGAATTGCCCAGTCAAACATTCTCAGTCAAAATTCCTGCCTCCCAGAGAGTGAGCATAGTGGGATTACTGCTGTTTTAAGCACCAAATTTTCTGGTTGTTTGTTACACAGCAATAGAGGGATAACACACACGTGGACATACCTACTTCTTTATATTATTATTATTTTTTATTGAAGTATAGCTGATTTGTTGTTGTTGTTGAGCTGCTAACTCATGTCTGACTCTTTATGACCCCATGGACTATAGCCCACCAGGCTCCTCTGATCATAGGATTTTCCAGGCAAGAATACTGGAGCAGGTTGCCATTACCTTCTCCAGGGGATCTTCCCAATCCAGGGATCAAACCCGCGTTTCCTGCATTGGCAGGGAGATTCTTCGCCACTGAGCCACCAAGGAAGCCTCAGTATTGTTCTATTTATTGCTATATGGCAAAATGATTCAGTTATTCTTTTTTTAATGTTCTTTTCCGAGACATACTTACTTTAAAAACCAAGTGTGAGACATTTAAACATCTGGCTACCTAAAATGTTGCAGCATGATCAAACGAAGATATAAAATTATGAAGAGCTTGGTTCTTAGTGTGACAAATTTATTTAAGTATTTGAAATTCAGGACAGTATTATAAAAGCAGACTGGGTCTTTTTAGTAAGTAAATTGTAATGATAGGTTGTGAAAGACTTTCAGAGTCTGAGAAGTTCTACTAGTCTTCGTTGGGTACCAGTTTGCTGACAAAACTAAAAACTGTCAAAGGGACCAAAAACTGTCAAAAGTTCTTAGGAAAAAAGAACACAAACAGCTCACAGATAGATGCAGCCATATATCAATTAAATGTGATTTAGTGGTCACTTTTCATCATTTTCAGTGTCATCCTTTCATTTGGTAATATGCATGTTTCACCAAGTAGATAAATTAATCATAATCTCTTGAGCATCCATTGATTTTTAAATCCAGTTTATTCATCATCTGCTTGTGCAAATTGCACTTAGGTTGACTTAAGTGGTAATTTCAATTGACGGAGACAGCTCCAATTTATTTACATTCAAACATGACATAGAAACAACAAAACAAAAAAGACAGAACTTCCTGTGTCCCAGTGCTTTCTATAGAACCTTTTCCAGCTCTTGGATTGGGCGGATCAAACCCCAGCTTTTCAGGAAGACCCCTCCCGCTTACCCTATTGCAGAACAGCACCCCAGGTTACTCTGACCCCTGGCTCTCTTTTACTTCGTGGTCACTCTGAAGGCATTATATTTTACATTGGATTGTTGCTGTCTCTCTCCGCCATGTACAGGTAAGACCTTTTGGACCTACAACATTGAGTGGCATCTAGTAGATATGTAACAAATATTTGTTTAAGTGAATATTTTTATCCCAATTGATTTATGGTGAGAAGTCACCTAAATGTATAAAAATATGGGAACAATTAAATAAGTTATATTGGGGTTGGCCAAAAAGTTCGTTCAGGTTTTTACGGTAAGCTGTTGAATCCGAACAAACTTTTTGGCCAACCCAATAGTATAGCCATGTGTTAGAATAATGCACGAGTTATGATGTGGTGCTAAGTTCCAAAGCCATACACCGTGGGAAGACTTCAAAATTATGCCAGGTCTGCAGGAGGAGACCACCGGCCTCCTGACACACAGTTTTTCTTCTCTGGGAAGAATGATTAACAGTCATTAGCTTGTTCTGAAACATAAGAAGGCAGTTAGGCATCTGCTGCCTGAGGGAAGGACAGAGTATTTTCCGTGGTTGAGCCAAGTTCTCTGTCGGGTGCTTCTTCGTACAAATCATTCTCAGGAGGAAGCGCTCTTGTTTGCATGAGGAGCCCAGGACCTTCTGAGGGGAAGTGACCGTCCCTGAAACTCAAAGTTAAACGAGTCTGTTGGGTCAGGCTGGAAGGGCCCTAAGGCTTGCAGTTGGCACAGGCAGAGGGTCTTTTGAGAAAATTACCTTGAGGGTAGAAAGAGATAGGACGGGTAGCCTATTGCATCCTGGGCTGGCACGCGTCAGTGACCATTCTAGGCCCATGAACATGAAAGCAGGGGAGTGTGCCAGGGCACAGGGTCTTGGAGGCAGGCCCGTGCCAGGGATGTGGCTCTGAGAATGCTGACCTCACCAAATAGTCCACCTAGTGGCCAACTTCTCAGCCATGCTTAACTCTGCAAGGTGGTTAAATATAGGCTGTAGTCTCTGGGACCCGAGGGAGACTCACTCTTACTATCTCCCCTGGGCCCTGGATGACATCAGAGTCACCCCCACCCCACCCCAGTAGGCAGGAAGACACCCCTGGAGTGACAAGTGTTGCAAGGAAGCCAGACTGGACTTCCTGTGAACCTTGGTAAGAGATTCAAGTACTTCTCTTTGGGAAACCAGGGGGTGGAGGGATTGTGTTCCATCTTATACTATAAAGTCAGATATCTTCATTACAGTTTCTATTAGGTTAAAGGGTGACCCCCTCCCACAGTCATGTCCACCTGAGACCTCAGAATGTGACTTTATTTGAAAATAGGGTATTTGCAAATGTAATTAGTTAGGATGAGGTCATATTGGACTAGGCTGGAGCCTAAATCCAGTGACGGGTGTTCTTATAAGGAGACCATGTGAACATACAGACGAGCAGACACTCAAGGAAGAAAGTCATGTGAAGACAGAGGCAGGGTCTGCTACTTTGTTCTAACAGTCCTAGGAAACTAATACACATGCATTTATAGAATGATCTTAATTTTGACAAAAATGATAGATAAGTACCTGTATGTGTTTTCACAGGGGAAGGCATACAAAAAAAGTGGGATCTTACACAAAGAACATGTTGCAAAATGTTAGCTGTGGTTATTTTTAGTGGTATGAAAATGATCAACTTTTATTTCCTTCTTTTTTCTCCTTCGGTTTTTCTACAACCAGCAGTTATTGCTTTAATAATCAGAACTAAATTAACTGCTCCTCTAATGGATGCTTCTGGCACATTAACACCCAAATCTGTAAATCGGATTGCTTTAAATCCCACTTTTAAAAGTACTTACAGGGACTTCCCTGGTGGCCCAGTGGCTGAGGCTCTGTGCTCTCAATGCAGGAACCTGGGGGTCACTCCCTGGTCAGGGGACTAGATCCTACACGCCACAACAAACACTGAAGACCCACATGCCAAGACCTGGTGCGCCCAAATAAGTAAACAAATAAATATTAAAAAGAAAAAGTACTTATACTGGTTTAGTCAGTATTGCCCACCAAATGTATTTGTCTTTCTAAACACAGCTATGGTTTGCTTTTGTTTAGTTTTTTATTTCTTTGTTTTATTTTCTGTCAAAAGATAATCCTCTTCAAGTTACAGAACACAGGCCCGTGAAGTTTATTTCTCAATTCTTCCTTCTAACCATGTTGATGTTTAAAATTAGCTGGTGGTTCTAGTCTTCTAAGGAATAAATGAAAGAACCTCGATAATGATAATGATCAGCCTTACTCTGTGCTGGGCATTATTCTGTGCGTTTACACATCGACCTGGGCTGGAACCCTCTTCATCTCCGAAATGTCTAGTGTGGATAATCAATTATGCGATTACCCTGACTCTGAGGTCCTATTGTGTGTGTGGCTGTATGTGTGTGTATGTGTATGCACTTCGTCACTTGTTGTGTCCGACTCTTTGCGACCCTATGGATTGTGGCCAGCCAGGCTCCTCTGTCCACGGGATTCTCCAGGCACGAATACTAGAGTGGATTGCTATGTCCTCCTCCTAGGGGACCTTCCCAACCCAGGGATCGATTCTGAGTCTCCTGCATTTCAGGCAGTTTCTTTACCACTGAACCACTGAGGAAGCCCCATGAAGTCCTATTACTATCCCCCATTTTACAAATGAGGAAACCAAGGCACAGAGCAATTCAAGAACCTGCCCAAGTTCACACAAGGAAGTGAGGGACAGAGCTGAGACCTGAACCCAAACTCCAGAATCCATGCTCTCCTAAACACTAAACAATACATTTGCACTACATCTGGTAGAGGAATATGGAAGAGTAGAGATACTGTAAGTGAAATACAACTTTTTGTTAAGTAATTAGGTGCTTTAGATGTTATCTATTTAGTATTTATTTTGATGTGGGCCATTCTTTTTTTTTAAAGTCTTTATTGAATTTGTTACAATATCGCTTCTGTTTTATGTTTTGGTTTTTTGGCCATGAGGCATGTGGAATCTTAGCTCTCCAACCTGGGATCAAACCTGCACCCCTGCATTGGAAGATGAAGTCTTAACCCCTGAACTGCCAGGAAAGTGCCCATTAGGTGTTATTTAAAATCTACTTTATATCTTACAAATATGCATGATCGAGAGTAATACGTTCCCTTAAAGTCCTGGAAAAATGAGTCTGAAATTGTTCTTACATAAGAACACAGCTGTTAGGCAAGGACATGGTTAGAAAATCAAAAGGCTGCAGAGACCCAGCTGGCCCCAGGGCACAGGACAAACCATCCCTGACTTAAAACTTTTCACTGCCTCTGTGCCCTCAGTGTCAAGTCTAACAGTCCTTACCCAGACTCCAAGACCCTGTTCACCTTTCCAGTCTTACAGGTTTTCTTTCTGCTTCTGGGACATTTTCTGCTCCTTCCAGGTTTTTCTCTGCACAAACTGTTCCCTCTGCCTGAAGAGCCCTCCCTTCTTCGCCATCTTTGCCAAAAGAGTTCAAGGTTAAACTCCACTTTTCAGAGAGGTATTTCTGGACCCTGGTCCCCACCCCTCCACTCCACTCTACCACCTCTGCCCTGGACCTGCAGTGAGTTTTGGTCCCTCTGTTATACACACTTTGCTTTGCTCATGTTTGTAACACTCATGGATCCAGTCCAACTTCTTGTCTTCTCCATTCTGCTGGAGGGCCCTTATTCAACTTGCTCAATGCCACATCCCCAGCATCAACACACAGGGAGTCATCTGGAAATATTTGTAAACTGAATTCCTGACAATCACACAGACTAAAGGAAACAGAAGATTCACACACACACAAGCTTGGGCTTGAAAAGTTTACCTCTAATGAAAGCAATCAACAAGAATGCATCAATCATCAGCGCTAAGTTGTTTCAGTTGTGTCCAACTCTTTGTGACCCTATGGACTATAGCCTGCCAGTCTCCTCTGTCCTTGGGATTCTCTAGGCAAGATTATTGGAGTAGGTTGCCATGTCCTCCTCCAGGGAATCTTCCTGACCCAAGGATGGAACCAGCATCTCTTATGTTTCCTGCATTGGCGTGTATTAGCTGCTCAGTTGTATCCCACTCTTTGCGACCCCAGGGACTGCAGCCCTCCAAGGCTCCTCTGTCTGTAGGATTTTCCAGGTTTTTTTTTTTTTTCTTTTTTTTTTTTACCACTAGTGCCATCTGGAAAGCCCACATCAATCATAACACTGCAAAATTAACAGAGTGGGGTTAAGGCCATGGCTCAGGTTGTCCTATTTAGTTACCCCTAAAGCTAATGGTTAAATTCATCAAATAGGATTCTGAGAAGATATCTTGCCTGTATTAAATCAACTATGATATGTTCTAATTTGCACATAAGAATTTACATTTCTCAGATCTCATCTTGTACTGAAAGATCCAGCTTCCATCTGACACTAAGATATGTTCCACATTAGGAAGATAAATAAGCAGACCTGGAACTAACAAATGATTAGATGTCATGGGGGCTAATTGTTTTTCCCTGCTGGAGAAATTAGTTATGACATATATAAATATCAACTATAGGTATTTATAGCGAGAAAGTGAAAGTGTTAGTCACTCAGTCATATCCAACTCTCTGCGACCCCATGGACTATAGCCCACCAGGCTCCTCTGTCCATGAAATTCTCCAGGCAAGAATACTGCAGTGGGTAGTCATTCCTTTCTCCAGGGGATCTTCTCAATCCTGGGATCGAACCCAGGTCTTCTGCATTGCAGACAGATTCATTATCATCTGTGTCACCAGGGAGAGGTAACCAAAAAGCAAGAAAATTGATTTTTTAATGACTGTTATGAATTCTTTTGTTAGTTTATGTAACTTGGAGATCAGTTGCCAGGGTATACCCCAGATATTCCAGAATTGTGGGAGGCACTCTGTTAGATAATATTTAAATAAAAATTTTTAACTACATAGAGTATCAGATGGTGATGAATTGACAAATTCTGTGGAGAAGGTTAAGCAGGACAGAGGGCTAGGGAGTGAGGGGTCAGAGGAGTGTTAGGTATCCTGGGCAAAACCTCCCCAAGAAGGTGGTTTTTGAGAAAAGACTTGAAGTTGATGCAGGGGGGCTGGAGGTAGGACAGAGAGGGTGCAACCTTTCCAGCAAGTTCAAAGGCCCCATGCCCGGTGAGTTCAGGAACCCAGAGTCTGATCTGCCTGGAACAGAGCCAGCAAAGTGGAGAGGAGCAGAAGGTGGAGACCGAGCAGCTTGGCGTAGGAAATAAAAGGTCTGTAAGGTCTTGGCTTTTAACCTGATGAAGTGGGAAGACACTGGAGGGTGTGGCAAGAGGTATCATATAATCTGACAGTTTGTTGAGTAGAGATTGAAGGGTCAAGGGTGAAAGCTGAGCGAATAATCTGGAGGCTTCTGCAGAAAAGCAGACCAGAGAAGATGGTGACCTGGATCAGGGAGTGGCAGTGGATGAAAAGAGGTCAGATTATAAATATATTTTGAAGATGGAACCACTTGTCTGATTACTCCCTTTTCAGTGTTGATACAATAGCCACATTTTCTTCCAGAAAACTTGTGCCAATTAGTACTTGTTATGGGCAATTTATAACCTCAGATATGCAGATGACACCACCCTTACGGCAGAAAGTGAAGAAGAACTAAAGAGCCTATTGATGAGAGTGAAAGAGGAGAGTGAAAATGTTGGCTTAAAGCTCAACATTCAGAAAACTAAGATCATGGCATCTGGTCCCATCACTTCATGGCAAATAGATGGGGAAACAGTGGAAACAGTGTCAGACTTTATTTTTTTTGGGCTCCAAAATCATTGCAGATGGCGATTGCAGCCATGAAATTAAAAGACACTTCTTCCTTGGAAGGAAAGTTATGACCAACCTAGACAGTATATTAAAAAGCAGAGACATTACTTTGCCAACAAAGGTCCATCTAGTCAAGGCTATGGTTTTTCCAGTAGTCATGTATGGATGTGAGAGTTGGACTATAAAGAAAGCTGAGCACCGAAGAATTGATGCTTTTGAACTGTTTTGTTGGAGAAGACTCTTGAGAGTCCCGTGGACTGCAAGGAGATCCAACCAGTCCATCTTAAAGGAGATCAGTCCTGGGTGTTCATTGGAAGGACTGATGCTGAAGCTGAAGCTCCAATACTCTGGCCACTTGATATGAAGGGCTGACTCATTTGAAAAGACCCTGATGCTGGGAAAGATTGAGGGCAGGAGGAGAGGGGGATGACAGAGGATGAGATGGTTGGATGGCATCAACAACTCAATAGACACGAGTCTGGGTAAACTCCGGGAGTTGGTGATGGATAGGGAGGCCTGGCATGCTGCAGTTCATGGGGTTGCAAAGAGTCAGACACGATTGAGCGACTGAACTGATGGGCAATTTAATGGGATTCCTTCGTAGCTCAGTTGATAAAAAATCTACTGACCATTCAGGAAACTCAGGTTTGATTCCTGGGTCGGGAGATACCTGATATTCTTGCCAGGGAAACCCCATGGACAGAGGAGCTGGCAAGCTATAGTCTATGGGATCACAAGAGTTGGACATGGCTTAGCAACTAAACCACTTTCTCTATACATTCACCAACAGTGAATTAATGTATTGCTTAAAATTTTAGAAGTGAAAGTTAATTCACATTATTTCTCTTTGGAGGGAGTCAGTTATTTCATGAAATGACCAAACAACAAGAAATGCCTTGGAGTTTGAGAACCCCTCCCTTAGTAGGCAAGAGCTGTGAGCTGTATACCATCAGTCCATTGGGATGACTAAATTGCTGAGCTGACCTCGTGTTCCACTCAGGCCCATCTCTGCTCTCTCAAACCACATTAGAAAAGTGACAAGGTCAAATCGCACAACTGGAAGTGGCTCACCACCTGGACCTTCCACTTTGCCCTCCCACAACGAAAGGACTCTAGCTTCTTGCGGATTTGCTGTTGTTGTTGACACTGAGGAATAGTTGTTTGTTTTACCTAAGAAGAAATGATTCAAAGCACTTTTCTAAGGCTCGGTATTTCAAAGACTTGTTGAATTTCCCACATGACGGTCCACCCGGGTGACCAGGAGAGCCTGTGCCTAGCAACTGTCCTTCAGCTCTCAATTTCTGGGTCTGCACTCATCCACTCTGGGGTGTGCACATTGCTATTTCATTTCTCACTTTGTTCTGCTATGATAATTGCACGTTTGGGAAAAGGCAGCTAAAATATCACCGAGAAAATGAGAGAAGAAAAAGGTGACTTCTTGGGGGTGCTTCCACTAATTTAAGTCTTAATTCTGGTTTGCTTTCTGTCTGGCTTCTGATTTTATGTATTTACTCCTCAGGGCTGTAGTAATTGCATTTCTGGGCTTTCTTCTTCAGAGTTGGCTTAGTAAGATTCTTACAACACCTCAAAGGTTTTGTTTTGTTCCAATATATTCAGTTCCTTTGGATTGTCTGTCCTTAATGTCTTTCATCACTTCTCTGTCCCCTCCACCCCTTGGCAGATTTCCTATTGTTCGCACACTGATTTCTTCTTGCACCTGGAATTGTTTGCTGAGACATCTCCGTCTGCAAGCAAATTGAAAAGAGGTTGTTTCAGTAGGAGTGTCGCCTTCTCTTTCTCAGCCTGTGTTTGCATTTCTGTGACAATTTGGGCGATGAACTAATTTCCCAGTGTTTGGCAGTACACCAGGATTGTTGGTGCATCCATCACACCCCTCCACACCCTCCCCGCCACACACAAGGAGAAAGCGGTCTGATTAAATCTCCCCCAAAGTTCCCCCCATTTGTCACTCACTTCTGCCTGGCTCTCCTGCTGCCCTTTGGTGGGAATTTTGGTTTTACATGAGAAAGAATTATTTTCTAGGTTAGATTTTTTCAAGGTAGCAATTTAACTGTGGTGGTTATCCTTTTTAAGAAGGGATGTCTTATTTTTGAACTGAGAAAGAAGCAGGGGGAATTCCACAAAAAATAACAGTGAAAGAAGAGAAGTAAGGTTGAAAATACACTGCCACCTAAATTTCCATTTAAATTGAGAAATAGTTCGCACGATACCATCAAAACGCAAGGCCTCCTTAGACGTGGGAGTCTGATCATCAATTAGTCTTCCTTGTTGCTTGGTTGGAGTTTATCTTTGAACGCCTGGTTCTTTGGAAGCGGTTGTCAAGGAAACCTGGACTGCAAGGCACTTCCTGAGTTCTTTCCGTGGGTCCCGCCTCTGAGAGCTCGGGTGTGCCATGGGGGCTTTTGTCTGCAGCTTATTATAGTTTTATCTTGATTAATATGAACAATCACTTGATGACTCAGGGAAATTTTTTTTATACCTTGTGATGAGGCATTGAAAAAAATGATACTCTCATTTTATTCACCAGCTGGATTTTAGTGGATGTTCCACCTAACAGTTATTCACTAATATTATCATCATCCTCGAAGACTTTCATATGTGGATTTAGGATGGTGTCCTAATAAAAATATGAGTCATGAAAACTACCCAGATTTTTAACTCTGTGAAGATGAAAATTGTGATCTAAACATTATTCATAGTCTCCATTTCCTTACTGATAGGATATAAGACTCATGGATTAAGAGAATCTTCATCTGTTGAGTGTGATTCTTTAAATGTTTCTTTCAGCACAGCTTTTAGATTTTCCTTTGCTTAAGCCCTTGTGCTCTAATGTGAGGGTTTTTAAATAGATAATTTTGTTTGTTTAGTTTAGGGAAAATCCATAATACTCTATTATTTTGGCTCTATTCTGAATTTAGCTATTCCCTAAAGTCATCTTCTAAATGAAATGAGGAACTTGGGAAAATGATTTTGTTTCCAATATAGTAAGAAACCAGCAGATCATCTTTCCTAGCTGAGTCCATTGGGCTGCTATTACAAAATAGCTTACAAACAACAGGAATTTATTTCTTATATTTCTGGAGGTTAGAGGTCTGAGATCAGGCTACCCACAGGGTTGGGTGATGAACCATCTCCCTGTGTCTTCACATGTGGGAGGGACGAAGGCGCCCATTCAAGAGGGCTCCGCTCTCATGACCTAAGCACCTTCTAAAGGCCCGATCTCTTAATACTATATTAGTATTATAGTAGCATAGTATACTATATCTGCTCAGTTGCTCAGTCATGTCCGCCTCCTTGCAACCCCATGGACTGTAGCCCTCCAGGCTCCTCTGTCCATGCGACAAGGCAAGAACTCTGGAGTGGGTTGCCATTTTCTCCTCCAGGGGATCTTCCCAACTCAGGGATCAAACCCAGGTCTCCTGCATTCCAGGCAAATTATCATCTGAGCCACCCAGGAAGTCCCATATAGTATATATACTATATATATTAGAATATATATACTATATGTAAAATAGTATACTATCTGTGTATATAGTAGTATAGTGTACTATAATATGAGCTTCCCTGAGGCTCAGAGGTAGAGAATCTGCCTGCCAGTGTAGGAGATGTCAGTTTGATCCCTGATTTGGGAAGATCCCTTGGAGAAGGAACTGGCAACCCACTCCAGTAGTTTTGCCTGGGAAATCCATAGGGTTGCAAAGAGTCAGACATGTCTTAGTAACTAAAAAGAACCCAAATATTATAAATAGTAATATAGTATATCATCTTTGGGAGTCAAGATTTCAAAATATGAATTTTGGAGGTGAGGCAGAAATATTCAGACCGTAGCACTAGCTCAGCAACTTTGTACTATTCATAATACCTGTGATCTAGTAAGTTCAGGTCAAAATTAGATGGCTTATGTTTATTCATTTCCTCATTCATTCATTCATCTAGCCATCCAACATTTGCTTTGAGGAAGCCTCTGTAACTAACAGTGTAACTTCAGTGAAAGACCATGTGTTACAGCAGATTGATGACTCATCTTAGCTAAGGCTGTGTGTAGATGTACTACAGCCAGGCCTCATATACAGTAATGAAGGGCTTGGGTTTTTTTCTTGTAGCAAATGAAAGCCATTGCAAGATTGCAATCAGAGGGGATAATGAGTGGCTGACCGCAACATGGAGGATAAATCAGGGTGGAAGAGTGGCGGCAGGTGGGAATCGAAGAGTGTATTGAGTGGTCCAGGCAAGCCTGATCTGATGATGGGACACCCAGGGTGCAGATGGGAGAAAACATGCTCTAGAAGTGTTTATGAGGAAGAATTGTAAAGATCTGATTGATTATCCCAAAGGCGTGACTTTGACTCCTAAGCAGGAGAGGATGGATGTCACAGATAGGAAGATAAAATCGTGGGTTTGGAAGGTGCTGAGTGCAGGCTGCCTGAAGGGACGTTCAAGAGAGCTCTGCAAAAGCCGAGCCGAGCCAGGAGTTCAGGACACCTGAAGTGCATCCTACTGCCAACAAAACATCCTCACTTTTGTTTCTGGGTCTCTCTGTTATTCTCACTTTCCCAAAGCCACTGTGACAATCTGTTAATAGCTCTTCTCCTGGCCTCAGCTCTGGTCTCTGCTCCATGAAATTCTCTCTTCATCATGCCCCCAGAGGGATCCAAATGAAATGCTAATCTGCCATTTCCTGATTAATTCCTTAAATGACATTTCCATGTCATTTCCTGATTAACACTTTTCAGCGGCTCACTCCTCCCCACTGTGGGATGAAGCTCAAGCCCTTGGGCATAGCCCCCAAGCCCTCTCTGTGTGGCCCTTGCTGACATGATGAAGGATGTCCAACCTCGCACGTTTTGCCCCAGCCCTACCAGCCCCTGGCAGTTCCCTGACCTCTCCCTGTGCTGTTTTATGCTCCTGCTATCATCTCTTGCTGGTAGGGTTGAAGAAGCAGGAGCAAGTGGACTAATGAATGAGGCAAGAACCTGGAAGACATAGAAAGCAAGTGATCAGAGACACAGGAAGACAGGGAGGAGAGCTCTGCTGGGATTTCAGGAGAGGTGTAGAAATTGTAGGGGATGTAGATGAAAGCGTGGGCAACCCAAGGGACAGGAAGTTGGGTGCAGGGGACACACTGCATCTGGGCTGCTTCTGCCAAACACAGGGTCCCTCTAATGGGCAATCTTGGCTCTGGGATTTTCCAGTGACCTGATGGAGATTTTTTTCAGAACTGTGCTGCAGTCAGGACCTGCATTCCCTGTCTCCTTTCACAGGGGTCACACCGGCATCATGGCTCAAAACCGCTCCTTGATGACTCCTACTCCCCCCGCCTTTATCTTCACAGGCATTTCCCTCAATAAATCTCTGGTACATCTAATTCCATCTTTGTGTCTGGCTCATCAAGGATCCAAAATGATGTAACAGTTTGTAAGTTACCCAAATGCAGGGGCAGGGGATAAAAGGATCAAGGGAGGGACTTCCCTGGTGGTCCAGTGGTTAAGGCTTCACCTTCCAATGCAGGGGGTGCGGGTTCAATCCCTGACCAGGGATTAAATCCCTGCTAAGAGCTCCTGCTAATCTCACATGGCTTGTGGCCAAAAATTCAAAAAATAAAACAGAAGCAATATTGTAACAAATTCAATAAAGACTTTAAAAATGGTCCACATAAAAAAGATCTTAAAAAAAAAAAAAGGACCAAGGGACTTGATGTGGTGGAAGAACAGATGTGAGAGCACAGGGATTGGAAGGGGAGACAGTGAGGATCAGAGAGAAAGATGTGTGTGTGCGCTCCATCTCTGAGTCATGTCCAACTCTTTCTGACCCCGTGGATGGTAGCCCACCAGGCTCCTCTGTCCATGGGATTTCCCAGGCAAGAATACTGGAGTGGGTTGCCAGTTCCTCCTCCAGGGGATCTTCACGAACCAGGGACTGAACCCACATCTCCTGGGTCTCCTGCATTGGCAGACAGATTCTCTACCACTGAACCACCTGGAAAGCCCAGAGAGGAGGATATTAAAACTTAGTTGATCAGGAGGTGAGGCGTAACAAGCTACCAAGAATGGTCATGAGGAATAGGGTGGGTGAAGCAGAGTAGAAGTGAAGGTCAATGACATTGGACAAAAACTACAAGGCAAGGATATTAGTTTTCACTGATTTTACTCAGAACAGCTAAGAGACCGCCCTTCTCAGGTTTCTCCGCAGTTGGCACAGCAAAGAATATATGTAAGTAGAAGTCCTCAGAGGGCAAGGGGACCTGGGATAATTGAAGTGAGCAGTCACCTGGAAGGTACACCCATTTGCCGTTTTGTTTCCCCCTTTTCTTCTTTTAGCCTTTCAGTCAATTTGAACCCTGAGGCCACTTGAAGGATAAAAACGAAGGCTAAGAACAGAAGGACTGAGTCCCCAGTAACATGGATTCACCCTTTTCACCCTGATCTGCCTAGTTCCTAGACTTGCTTTATGTGAACAAACTCTGTATTATTTAAGCCACTTATTTGGGGATTTTAGGTACAGCTAAACTTATTATGCTTCCCAGATGGTGCTAGTGGTAAAGAACTTGCTTACTAATACAGGAGACATAAGAGACTCAGGTTCGATCCCTGGGTTGGGAAGATGACCTGAAGAAAGGCATGGCAACCCACTCCAGTATTCTTGACTGGAGAAACCCACTCCAATATTTTTGACTGGAGCCTATCAGCCTGTATGTAGTCTGTAGGGTTGCAAAGAGTTGGAAACGACTGAAGCGACTTAGCATGCACACAAACTTGTAACCAGTACAGAGATGCTGTTCACACAGACATAACAATAGGAGCTTGTGCTGGACACGGTGTAGAGAGAAAGAAAGTACGTAAACAAGAAAGCAAAGCCTTTTGTGTATCAGGGGGTGAGACTTGGAGGTCGCAGATGAGTGGAGCAAGAGGGCGGTGGCAGTTATGAGAATGTGTGAATGTTGGGGGAATCAAGTGAGCAGAGTTTTCGCACGAGAGTGGAGAAGTAATGGGTTGGAAACATCAGTGGAAGGCAGCCAGTGGGAGAATGTTTACCTCCCCTGCCTGGCCCCAGTGATTGTGGGGTGAAGCAGAGGAGCAGCTTCTAGGCCAGAAGGCTGAAATGGAAGAGTTTGTTGCCAGTGGGAGTTTTGGAAAATAATTGAAATGGACAGGGGAGCTCTATCAAGTGAAGGGAAGAGTCAGAGGAAATAAATCAGAAAATGAGATTGAGGTAAAGAGAGCGGAGAGGATGGGAGGAAGCGTGGAGTGCTGCCTCTGGGGGCAAAGTGTCCGAGGATTAGAAAGAATACAAGCACAGAGAGAAAGGCTTGCAGTGTTTCAGCCACTGACTGAGGCTCAGTGGTTGAGGGCAACACAGCCCCATGGGCTAGAACTGGAGCCTGAAAAGGTTCTGCATTTTTGCTGCTGTTCAGGGACACTTTTGTGCACAGGAGCAAGGATGAATCTAGTCACAAATGTTGATTCTGACTCCAGTATCATATAGGAGGCATCCTGTGTGCTAAGTTGCTTGGATCACATCTGACTCTTTGTGACCCCATGGACTGTAGCCTGCCAGCCTCCTCTGTCCATGGGATTCTCCAGTCAAGAATACTGGAGAGGGTTTCCATGCCCTCCTCCAGGGGATCTTCCCGACCCAGAGATCGAACCCACGTCTCTGATGTCTCCTGCGTTGGCGGGAAGGTTCTTTACCACTAGCGCCACCTGGGAAGCCCATACATGTGGAAGCTCAATCCAAAAATGGAAGCAAGATTCTCGGTGAAGAACCTCAGGATCAGAAAGTGGCCCAAGGTTGAGGTATCTGAGAATTAGGGTTTTTACCAGGCTCTTTGGAGAGAGGTACAGTTTCTCCTTCACTTGGTATTTCCTTAGGCACCCCTGCAGTCATAAGAAAATCAAGGAAAAATCACAAATCTAAGGATTTCGGGGTGGAGGCCACAAATGGAGAATTACTTAGCTCCATGTATTACATGAAAGAACCAATGTCTGATGTGATTAGGATAAATCTGAGCATTTCTGAAGTTCCAGAGTATCGCAGCCATATTTCCTCTTTCCTTGTCTCTTTTCCTCTCCTAAAAATGATGCATGAACAATACGACTAAATTTTCTGAACCCTAAAGATGATAAAAGCTCTGATCATAAGTGTATTTTTGTTAATAAGCCAGAATTCTTGAAATTAGACCTGCCCCGCCCCCCTCAAATGTAGGCTGCCTAGGACATCCACACTTTTAAGAAAAATGTTTACTTTTGGCTGTTCTGAGCACAGGCTTTCTTTAGTTGTGGAGAGTGGGATCTATTCTCTAGTTGCAGTACTTGGGCTCCTCATGGTGGCTTCTCTTGTTGCAGAGCTTGGACTTTAGGTGCACAGGCTTCAGTAACTGCAGCACAAGGGCTCAGTATTTGTGGCATATGGGCTTAGTTGCCCCATGGCATGTGGGATCTTCCCAGACCAGGGATCGAACTGGTGTCCTCTGCATTGCAAGGCAGATTCTTTTTAGAAATTTATTTATTTTTTAATTAAAGGATAATTGCTTTACAGAATTTTGTTGTTTTCTGTCAAACCTCATGAATCAGCCAGAGGTATACATATGTCCCCTCCCTCTGCAAAGCAGATCTTAACCAATGGACCACCAGGGAAACCCCCATATTCACTTTCTATAACTAAGTTAATTCTGTTTTTTAGGATTTCGTGACACTCACTCCATCTTGAGAGAATTAGGAAATATTTGGAATGTTGTAAAGATAGGGCTAGAAGTGACTAAGCCAGATATTGTCCCAAAGTGCCTTGGTCATCACCGGTCCTAACCCAAGCCATGCACAATCTCCTCCCTACAGAGAATACTCACTTCTTAACCTCCTCTCTTTATAGAACCCGTCAGGCCCAGGACGTCCGAACAGTCCAGCTCCCAAATGGAACATGTTTGGATTCCAGGGAAAATGAATAGACTTTGGAGGTTTCTGTTTTTGGCTGTCTTCAACGACTTTGGACATTTTCTTTCAACTGGTTAAGATTGTGAATGAATGTGAACGTGCAAGTAGCTCAGTCATGTCCGACTCTTTGCAACCTCATGGACTATACAGTCCATGGAGTTCTCCAGGCCAGAATACTGGAGTGGGTGAAAGTGAAGCCACTCAGTTGTGTCCGACTCTGCAACCCCATGAACTATAGCTTACCAGGCTGCTCCATCCATGGGATTTTCCAGGCAAGAATACTGGAGTGGGTTGCCATTTCCGTCTCCAGGAGACCTTCCCGATCCAGGGATTGAACCTGGATCTCCGGCATTGTAGGCAGATGTTTTACTCTCTGAGCTACCAGGGAAGTTCAGAGAAGTTCCCTTCTCCAGGGGATCTTCCCAACCCAGGGATTGAACCCAGGTCTCCCGCACTGCAGGTGAATTCTTTACCAGCCAAGCCTCGAGGGAGGGTTAAGATTAAATGTGCTTTTCTAAGGTTCTGTTGAGAAAAACCAGAGACCTGCACTTCCTATTTCTGTCACTGCTGGTTCCCACATTCCAGGAGATTCTCCCTGTCTCTCCAGCTTGTTGTCTTGGGATGCCATTCCCAAGCCCGGAGGAGCCAGGATGGAAGCACAGCAGTGGATGATGAAGAAATGTGGTGAGGAAGCCAGGAAGTGACTGAAACTGGGGCCTCACAGTGTCATTTCCCTCTGTCCAGTGTCGTGGGCACGGCAGTCCTGGGAGCTCTCAGGGGCTTCTCCCCACCCCCAAGTCAGTTTGTGATCCCAGGGGAAACGTATTTAATGAATACTAAGGATGTCCATCGAGGGCCTGGGAAGGAAGAGGGGGTACAGTCAAATAGGGTCATCTGAAGAGAGTGTTAAAAGGGATGGCTTAGCTGGATTCTCCAGGAAACTGATGCTAGGGTGGAGTTACGGTGTAACTGACTTATTTGGGGTGATGTCTGTGGAAGATGAAGGGGAAGGAAACAGGAATGAACAGGGAAACGCTGTGCTCTTTGATGCCAATCTGATCCCTATGAAAGAACACAGAGGGGGAGCAGGACTGGGCAGGGAAGCCTCAGAGCACCATTCAGACCTGACAGAGTCTTAACTGATTCAACAGGGATGGTGAGCAAAGACTGCCAGTTAGTGGGGTCCCTCTTGTTGGGCAGAAACGGCCAGGCTTGCCCATGATGCTCAGTCACCATCTGGGGCTGTTCAGGAAGATGGAAACAATGGCAACAATTCTGATCTCGAAGTCTGAAGGCCATTGGTTAGCCGCAGCCTTGCAGCTCAGTGACAAATTCTTTTTTTTGGCTGCATTGGGTCTTAGTTGCAGCACGCAGGATCTTTGATCTTCATTTCAGAATGCGGGATCTAGTTTCCCAACCAGGGATGGAACCTGGAACCCCGGCACTGAAAGTGCGGAATCTTAGCCACTGGACCACCAGGGAAGTCCTGGCAAATTCTTTCTTGAAAGAAGATTTGAGAGACACACCTCTATGTCTGTCATCTGGGCTACTTGAAAAAGCATGGAGCATGGGGTTGTTAAGCCACTGGAAGCAACAGAATGGAGCTAGTGAGACAGGGGCACCACTAGCCCCCTTAGCTCCAAGGACAGAGAGACTGACCATGACCGTCAGCTCAAGGATGCAACAAGGATGGAGGGAATCGGGGCATCAATGCCTGGACCTCACTCACTGCCCTCCATCCTGCTGCTGCTCCTGTTCGCCAGTCCCAGCCAGCTTGCTGATATCACGTGTGCCCGTCAGCCTCCCCAAGAAGAGAGCGGGGTGGAAGGGCAAACTAGTGCATCCAGCATCCAAGGGCAACTTCCAAGGAGCAACTACAGAGGGAGAGATAACCCAGCCTTGGAGAAGGCAGGAGTCAGGGCACGCTGTTGCCTTGCTGTGCTTCTCCCCACCTGAGTGCTTCCTGTGATCACTGGCCAGGTTCTAGACCACGGCTCTCAGCAGCTGCACTTCCCAAAGCAAGGTCCTCAGTGGCAGATGACCAAGTAATTCCTTGGATGGTTGAACGGCGTCATCAACTCAATGGATAGGAGTTTGAGCAAACTCTGGGAGATGGTGAAGGACAGGGAAGCCTGGCGTGCTGCAGTCCATGGGGTCACAAAGAGTCGGACACAACTGATCAACTGAACATCAACAATTCCTTGGAAGTGGAGGAAGGAAGGGAGGGAGAGAGATAGAGACAGAGATGAGAGAGAGATGGAGAGAAAGAGAAGGAGGAGCAGGAGAAAGAGGATGGTGACGATCATGGTGTTGGGGAGGAGGAGGAAGAAGGGGAGGAAGACAGAGAGAGACTGAGAACATGCCCTCACACACACCACACATCTTGTTCTATCAGTACTTCCTAGATCTTACATCTGAGTATGAGGCACTGAGGGAACCAGAATCTGAAGTCAGTGACATGCCCTAGACTACTTATAAACCTGTGTGTGTGGTCCAGACTCCCCAGATCAGTCTGTCTTTCAGAGGTCTGGCGGCTCTCAGAGTACCCTGTGGCCATCGGGACATGCGTCCCCTTAGGTCTTTCTTATCAGTTTCTACAGAGGGCTTCTCTCCATTATCAGCTCACTCTGTCTAGCTGCCTGTAGGCATTTATTTTGTGATGTTATTTCACAGACATTCACAGCCACAGGAAACATTAGTTCTGCTTCTGAGGAGTGGACAATGCTAGGCAAATTACTTTTGGTAGCGAGCAGTTAAGATAATTTTTAATGATACAAACAGGCCTCAGCCAATGGTGTTCGATACAGGCCTGCTGGAGTTGAACCCGGAGTGGACAGATGGTTTCTCTCCTAACATAGTTTGATTGAGTGAGACATTTGATTTGAGCTTCTATTAAAGGGAAATAATGTATTTAATTGCTTGTTGATGCTTGGCCTATTTTCAGTGAAAGCATGTAACTCTTTTTGTCTATAATTCCAAGCACCTCCCCTGGCCCTCATTTAATCATCAAGGGTCAAATCCGTAAGTGAAGGCTCAGGACTTACTAAGTTACTTTTTTTCCTACACATTTAGAAAAGTGATTGTGAAAGATGTCTAAGCCATGTGACGGTATTGGGACGCCGGGATGGGAGATGGGGAAGATTCCTTCCTTTCCACAAGAATTTGTTTCCTTCCTAAGAGTCAGAAATAATTGGTGCAGGCACTGTGGAGAACAATGTCGAGGTTCCTTTAAAAACTAAAAATAGAACTATCATATGACCCAGCAGTCCCAGTCCTGGACAAATACTGGGAGAAAACCATAATTCCAAAAGATATATGCAGCCCAATGTTCGTTGCAGCACTGTTTACAATAGCTAGGACATGGAAGTAACCTAAATATCCACTGACAGAGGGATGGATAAAGAAGATGTGGCATATATATATATATATATATGTATATGGAATGTAATATATATCCTATATATATATATATATGTGCATATATACACACACACTGGAATATTATCTTCAGCCATAAAAAGGAATGAAATTGTACAATTTGCAGAGATGTGGATGGATCTAAAGGCCATACATACAGAGTGAAGTAAGTCCAAAAGAGAAAAGCAAATATCATATATTAACGCATATGTGTAGACTCTAGAAAAAGTGGTACAAGAAAGTGAAAGAAAGAAAAGAAGTGAAGTCGCTCAGTCGTGTCCGACTCTTTGAGACCCCATGGACTCCTCAGGCCCCTCCGTCCACGGAATTTTCCAGGCAAGAGTTCAGGAGTGGGTTGCCATTTCCTTCTCCAGGGGATCTTTCTGACCCAGGGATTGAACCCGGGTCTCCTGCATTGCCGGCAGACACTTTACCATCTGAGCCACCAGGGAAGCCCTCTAAATTCCATATATATGCATTAATAAACTGTATTGGTGTTGAATCTATTTGCAAAGCAGAGAGACTGGGATGTAGAGGACAAACTTACAGACACCAAGAGGGGAAGGAGGGTGGGATGAATTGGGAGTTTGGGATTGACATATATATATACTGCTATGAATTGTCTTCTAATTGATTTTGAGAAATGGACTATTTCCTGCCATATCAGTAAACAAGGATGTCACAGTCACCAGCAATTGCAGCTACCACAGATAGTGAGCTGGTGCACCCTGGGGGAACTCAGGAACGAAAGAATACCTGCCGTCCAGCAGCCATCAGACTACAGCCACTCCCCACGGTGAGCCCCGAGGAAGCAGGATGTGAAAACAGGATACTACCCACCTCCCCCACCATAGCTGAGGGGAACAGAGGAATGATTTCAGTGAGCCCAGACTCCTGCATCTTCCCATACACAGAAAAGTGCTGAATTTCTTAAGTTGAGCCATCTGGTTTTCTCTAATTAATAATAATCTTTTATTTTCTTGTTTTTTGCTTGTTCAATAAGTTTATTATTGTCTTATCTGAAAAATCTTGATAGAAAATTGTGGTTTCGTTTAACTCTCCGCAGCTCGTTCCTGAGCTTTAAGGAAGCTTGCCTTCGTCTGAGCTACCCGATCTTTCTTCTGGGCAAGTGACATTTAGGGATGGTTCCACCTCTTCTTTTTAACTTCTTTCTTAGGCTTCTTCTCATACACTGGATTCTCTCATGTTGCAGCATGAGCTTTCTTATACATCTCCTCCATGTCTGGAGTGACGTTGTTCTTTATGGACTGAGAGAATCGTTTCTTGTAAGCATCTTCATCTTCTTCAATCAGGTAACGCATGTAAATCTGCAACGTTCTGTCCCATGATATGCTTTGGGTGTACCTCAGCACTGAGTTCTTTGCTTTCTGAATCATAACCAGGGAACCGTTTGATACTGTGAGGGATAGACAAGCCTCCATCGACAGCTCCCTTTAGGGCCCCCAAAACTTTATTCCCCGTAGTAGTTCTGGCAAGTCCTGCATCCAAGTAACAGGTGAAGGCACCAGGTTGACCATCAATACTTTCCACATTGTATTCATCTCCAGTCACTTCGACTTGGCCTTCATAAATTTTGTCCATACCAAACCTATTAAGAAGCCTGCGGGCCAGCAGCAGGCCAGTACAATATGCTGCAGCATAATTTGTCAGGCCAACCTTCACACCATATTTTGGGAGTTCGTGAGCATAAGCTGCACAAACTATCATATCTCCTTCTATACGGGCATAAGCAATCTGACAAATGATCTCTGTTCATTACGCGAACAATCATTCTGTATTTAGGTGTGTTGTACTTATTTTTATCTTGGATTACCAATCGTTTCCGAGCATAGTAGTCACTTTTGCCCTCTCGCCTTCTTCTGCGTTTCACTTGGTATCTCTTGAAGTAGGCCTTGTTCTTGACAACTTTAACAAACCCCATCCTGCGGAACAGAACCCCGATTCCGCGGCTTACCGCAGAGCTGCAGAACCAGCCCGGCTCCGGGGGGCACAATGGCCTTGGCGCGCGCGCAGGCTCAGTATGTAGCCATAATTAATAATAATCTTTTGCTTTCAGACTACCTGGCTTCGTTGCAAAACTTCTGTGTAACCTGGCTCATTCCCTCACTTCCTTTCTCTGAGGGTTACTTGAGATGCCATCTCCCAGGCGTGAAGCGCTAAAAATTCCCACTGAAGATAACTTTCTGGCCAGGGAAATCCCCCTGACAGAGGAGCCTGGTGAGCTACACTCTTTGGGGTTGCAAACAGTCAGATACAACTTAGCGACTAAACAGCACCAGGAAGTGACCTAAATGTCCACTGACAGAGGAATGGATAAAGAAGATGTGGTTCTGCTAAGTCACTTCAGTCATGTCCAACTCTTTGCGATGCTATGGACTGTAGCCTGACAGGCTTCTCCGTCCATCGGATTCTCCAGGCAGGAATACTGGAGTGGGTGGCCATTAATAGAATATTACTCAGCCAATAAGAAGAATGAAATAATGCCATTTGCAGCAACATGGATGGACCTCGAGACTGTCCCACTGAGTGAAGTAAGTCAAACAGAGAAGGAGAAACATCCTATGACATCCTTTGTACGTGGAATCTAAAAAGAAATGATACAAATGAACTTCCTTACAAAACAGAAAGAGACTCACAGACTTAGAGAATGAATTTATGGTTGCTGGGGGGGAGGGAAGGATAAGGGGAAAGGAAAGTTCCAGATCGACGTGTATACACTGCTGTATTTAAAATGGATAACCAACAAGGACCTACTGTATAGCACAGCGAACTCTGCTCAATGTTATGGCGGCCTGGATGGGAGGGGAATTTGGGGGACAATGGATGTATGTATATGTGTGGCTGAGTCCCTTCGGCGTACTTGAAACTATCACGGCATTGTTTGTCAACTGGCTATGCCCCAAAACAAAATAAAAAGTTTGAAAAGCAAAAAATAAAACATAAACTCTCAACCTGGAGGTTGTGAATATTTTTTTTTAAGTCCACAATTTACTTTTGTGGGTTGGATTGCTGCATCCCATCTGTATTCACAAACAGTGACAGCTGAACCAACAATGTTGAGGCCTTGGTACATGGTAAGCTCTCTGCTGGCGGCTTAGGATCCTGGTGAGAACATCACAAATTTGGGATTGCCTGCCTGGGGTTTCACCTTTAACAAGGTAAAGAACGGAGTGAGTCACAAACCTAAGACAGCGATACTAAATAGTTTCTTTCGCATTGCATTGCATTGCATGGCATTGCACCCATCCATTCATTCATCCAGTCATTCAGTAACATTTATGGAACTCCTCCCACCTCAGGCCCTGTTCTGCCTGCTGGGAAAACACTGGTGATTAAGTCTGGCGTGATCTGCATGGCTCTTAAATGGGAAATGTGAATTCTTTGCCTATTATTTTATAGCCGCAGCTGTAATACATTCAGAAAACTGAGCCAAATGTGGTCAGAATTATGTGGAATTTGGGGAAATACCTTTCTTTCTAATGAAGTTTTCCTCCCCCCCACCTTTTTTTTCTGTCCATTGTTTTTTGAAAGATGGTGTGCTGAGCAAAATTTCAGTGATCTGAGGTGTCATTTGCAGACTGGTTTGCTAAGATTTAGGGCTTCCCAGGTGGAGCTAGTGGTAAAGAACTCATCTGCCAATGCAGGAGACACAAGAGACACGGGTTCCATCCCTGGGTCAGGAAGATCCATCCCCTGGAGAAGGGAACAGCAACCCACTCTAGTATTCTTGCCTATAGAGTCCCGTGGACAGAGGAGCCTGGTGGGTTACGGTCCACAGACTTGCAAAAAGTTGGACACAGCTAAAGCGTCTTAGCATGTAGCACGCACATTGCTAAGGTTCTGTGTACCACTTGTGGTCTGTCATACCTGATGTGCTTTCGTTTGGCTTTCTTTCTAATGAAAAAAAATTTTAGAAATGCACTACAATCATTGGCCTAGAACTTGTAATAAAGGATGTTCTTTTCAGTTAGAAATAACCCTTAAGTACTACATACCCACAAGCCAGGAGCATTCTCCTATTTAGAGCTGAAAAGACAAGCGAAATGGGAGTAGCAAAAAAATAGATACATATGCATACTTTCAAAGAGTAATTATATTTTTACGCCTCCTCAAGCTGTCCTATTTTCTCTCTCTCTCTGATGTGGCAGTGTTCAAGTTAAAGCAAATGGGAAAACAACAGACTGACTGTTACAACAGAAGACATTGTAAAAATCAGATTAACCAAGACAAGTTGGTTGGAAGGTTTAAACGATCTCTGAGCAACCCGATTCTAACATGGAGTGGGGAGCTTTGGCAGCCAAATCCCCATGGCATATGATGGGTGGTGACCTTATTCTGAAGCATGTTATTGTTTCCAAGTGTTATAAAGCTGCAATTTCCTGGACACAGCACTGCTTATTTTAAGGGCATCTCTTCGATGGGAACTTAAAACAATTCAAAGAGAAACAAAGACAAACAAAAAACCCGAGATGGTGCAGAAATATCTAGCCATTGCAACGATGCCTCATGAATATCTCCACCAGCTGTTCACATGGGCTTGGAAAGAGGGTCAGTTTTCTGAGTGCTGCTGTCTTTGAGACTTGTCCCTTCTTTCTGTTTTTAGGGATACACAACTAGGATGGTTTCTGGCCACATCTTTTGCTTGGGTAAAGCTGAATCTAGTACTTCCTAAGCTTGCTTGCAATCGATTCCTGTAGTTTCTGACCTAAGAATGGATGCAGCAATCATTGTTCTATTAATAGCTCTTACATATTACAGATGGAGAAGCAGCGATTTTGCATATTTTTCCTTAGGCTGTTTGTCTCCCAGCTGACAATGCAGCCATCCCTGGGTTGTGTAAATGAAGGCCAAGGAGTCAAGTAATGTTTAAACAAAATCACATGAAAATGGCCTGTCCATTTCAGTGCCTTTAAATGGATTCAGGCCCCTGGGTTCAAAGTGAACAAGCAGGTGGTGGAAAAGGCTCCAAAGTATCATTGCTTAAAAATCTCCCACATCAAGGCAAAAGCAAGGACTCCACTTTTTAAAAATATATTTGTTTATTTGACTGCACTGGGTCTTAGTTGTGGCACATGGGATCCAGTTTCAGCTTGTGGGATCCAGCTCCCCAAGCAGGGATCAAACTCAGACCCCCTGCACTGGGAATGTGGATTCCTAGCCACTGAACCACCAGGGAAGTCCCAAGGTCTTCACATTTAGAACAGTGCTTTGAAACCATCCAGGCCAAAGTATATATAGGGCTTCCCGGGTAGCTTAGACAGTAAAGCATCTGCCTGCAATGCGGGAGACCCGGGTTTGATTCCCTGGAATTGGGAAGATCCCTTGGAGAAGGACATGGCAACCCACTGCAGTATTCTTGCCTGGAAAATCCCATGGACAGAGGAGCCTGGTGGGCTACAGTCCATGGCATCGCAAAGAGTCAGACAGGACTGAGCGACTAACACTAAAGACAAACTATCCACTTGGAGATCACTTTTCCCATCTCACCTCAGTTGTACTTATTCTCACAAGCTGACTCTCAGAATCCAGATCCTGTGTGTTACAAACGGCTCGGTCTAGCAGGAGGTGTAGAGAACAGTGCAAACAGCTGACCTCGTCGTTTGGCGCACCTGGAACAAGCACTTCATGACGTCAGGAGCGCTTAAGTGCCTTTTAGTCCACAGAAGGGATTAGAGGGAGCCCCTCTGGCTCTCAAGGAGCTGTGTGTGCATTCAATGCACAGTTCCTCCGGGGCCAGGAAGGAGCTGAAGTGGATCTTCTTCCCATCCTCTCCCCATCAGGTGTGAGAAGCCTGCTTACTGGAACCAGAAGGTCATCACCCACATTGCTCATTCACTCTTGCTTTGAGGCCCTGGGGCTCCTAGTGAGCAGCCCAGGTCGTCTCCCACCAGTGATCACAATGACCACACCATGTACCTGGTGCAGACACCCAGTCTCACATACAGCGTTGCCACGTTGAGACGGGCTGGGACCTGGGACCCTGTACTGCAGTGCGGCAATGCTTGCTCCTGGACACACCTCTCCTCCAGCAACAAAATACAAAGAAACTCTATGGGACTAAAAATAACTGCGTGCATGCATAGTTGGGGCAAATTTTGGCAAAGAGACCAAAAAACCTAACTGCTACCTTTGAGGAGCCTGGAGCAAAAACAGCGTCAGGAGCAAAAAGCAAGTTACGGCGCATGCCCCCTGCACACTGCATCACCTGAGGGGTGGGCAAACCATCTAAGCTACTCCTCCACCAGACCCCTGGGCACACTCCTACCCTCACCCCATATAAGGAACAAGTTCGCCCCTCCTAGCGGAGAATAAGCAAGTCAGGAAAGCTGTTGTCTGTTCTCCCACCCCTCCAACCCCCCCACCCCCTCCACACACACTGCAGCAGGACCCCAGTAAACCCTTGCCTGAATTTCTTATCTGGCCTCTAGTCAATTTCCATTGACTGGGGAAGGCGAAGAACCCTGGTCCCAGGAGAGGAGCGCTGTCCACATGCAGCTCCTCTCTTTCCACAGGCTGTGAGCACAGGCTTGAGCAAAATCTGGTGTTAAAAAGACAACCACACCCCATCCAGTGGGAACCGGTGGTTTTGTCCACGGGCCGCAGGGTGGGGGGGATGGGGAGGGAGGGGTGATGCCCAGCAGTTGGCGCTTCTATTAGAAAAACAACTTGGGAGATTTCTCTCAGTGACGGGAAGGGAGGAAAGGGGGGTGGAGAGGGGATGCCGAGGTAGTGAACCCCGAGTTGTAGGGATCTGGACAGAGGGTCGCAGGCAGAGTCTCTTTCCGCCAGTAACTGTGGTTCAGGAAGGGTCCTTCCTGGCCCGACTGGCCCTGTGAGGAAAGGCACTTTCTGGGGCCAAAGCCAGCACAGGCCAGCCGGCTCTGGTGCTCTCAGCCACTCTTTTTGTTTTGAATCCTGCGAGGAAGTGGAGGCAGGAGGCAGCTGGCTGATCCTTCACTCGGGGAGTCAGAGGTTTTGTGGCGGGGGCGGGGGACGGGGGAAGAGAAGAAAAAGGCTGCTGTCCCGGAGCCCACAGAAGCTGCTCACGGGCTTTGTGCATCATGAGCATTCCTGATGGAGCGAGCACGTGCCTTCCTCCTGTGATGGGGCAGACTTAGGACCAGGAGCATTCCTGGGGCGGTGGAGGGTGGGGGATGGGGAGGTGGACGCCACAGCTCCCCAGGGAGAACAAGAGGAGTTCCCCCTTCAACCCCCAACATTGAGGAAGGGTAAAGACGGGTCTGCGGGGCTCATACCCTGACCCCAAAATGGGGAAATTGAAAAAAGGATTATAAGGTTTCTTTCTTTTCTTCCCTGCTTTTCACATGAGCTGCCACGGAGAACACAACTGGCTTTCAGTCTCCTGTGTAATTGGGGACAGGATTGAAATGGATAAATGAACCTCCCAGGTAATCCCCAAGCTCATTCTTTTCCATTAGCTTCAACCTCTCCCCTGCACAAATCTATCCGAGCTCCTGATGAGGATAAAAATGAGCTACAGAAGCATAAAGGACATTGCAAGCCAGATCTGTCCTCTGATGGGAGTGTGAAAGCTCAGGAAGGAAGGCAGAGGTACAGCGGGAACCACTTGGGGCTGGACAGAGCCGGCCCGTGGGGCCTTCTGTCTGCAGAGAGGACAGATCACAGAGATGGACGGGGTACACCAAGGATAACCCAGAAACCCAATCCAGTCGGTTTGGGGAGGGAGGGGAGTGGACACAGAAGCGCTGAGAGGTTAGAATTTCAGGGAAGGCAAAACTTTTCTCTTACCCTCTTACTGTCAGGGCAGAGTTAAGTTGACATAAGATGGATTGTGGTGCTGGAGAAGACTCTTGAGAGTCCCTTGGACAGCAAGGAGGTCAAACCAATCAATCCTAAAGGAAATCGACCCTGAATATTCATCAGAAGGACTGATGCAGAAGCTGAAGCTCCAATACTTTAGCCACCTGATGCAAAGTGCCGACTCATTGGAAAAGACCCTGATCCTGGGAAAGATTGAGGGCAAGAGGAGATGGGGCGACAGAGGATGAGATATTTGGATGGCATCTCCGTGAACATGGATCAATGGACATGAATTTGAGCAAATTCTGGGAGATCATGGAGGACGAGTCTGGTGTGCAGCAGTTCGTGCATGTGTGCTCAGTCGTGTTTGACCGCCAGGTCACTCTGTCCAAGGGATTTTCCAGGTAGAATACTGGAGTGGGTTGCCATTTCTTTCTCTAGGGGATGTTCCTAACCCAGGAATCGAACCTGTGTCTCTTGTGTCTCCTGCATTGGCAGGCAGATTCTTTACCAACTGTGCCACCTGGCCAAGCCATGTGCTGCAATCCTTGGGGTCGTACAGAGTCAGACATGACTTAAGAAACTGAAAAACAAAGATGGATTTGCAGGAGAAAAGCATACAGATTTTATTGTTACATGGACTTGGGAGCCTTCACAGAAAAAATGAATACCACCCCCCCCATTCTAAGTGGATAAACAATGAGGTCCTACAGCATAGCAGAGGGGGCTATATCCAATCACCTGGGATAGACATGATGGAAAAGATATTTTAAAAAGAATGTATATGTGTGTTGCTGTCAATATACTGTACAATGGAGACTGGCACAACATTGTAAATCAACTATGCTTCAATAAATAAAATTTTAAAACAGACCCCAAAAATGGCTGGGTCTAAGTGCTCATATACTAGGTTGAACTAGTTTCCCTGGTTGCTCAGATGGTAAAGAATTCGTCTGCAATGCGGGAGACCTGGGTTCAATTCCTGGGTTGTGAAGATACCCTGGAGGAGGGCATGGCAACCCACTCTAGTAATCTTGCCTGGAGAATCCCCATGGACAGAGGAGCCTGGTGGGCCGTGGTCCAAAGAGTCGGACACAACAGAGTGACTCGGCACAGCACTCGGTTGAACAGAGAGTAGTAATTGCGGAAAGGTAACTAAAGTATACGGGGCTACTCAAGGAAGATAAGGGCTGTTTGAACAAGATTTGTTTGTACTGATTTCTCTTGGCACCTTCTCCCTGTCTGTGGAGATAAGAACGTTTCTTTGTTCTTGGTACAGAGAGCGCATCTTTCACACGGGAGTTTTGTCTTCTGCTTTTAAGAAGGAAAAAGGAAGTCAGGGCGCCTTCTTGCATTTGTTGTTTTTAAAGTATCTCTAACTCAAAATAATCTTATGTCAAACTGGCTCCTTTGGGCATATTCTGCTGCCTTTTACCATCCAGCTAATTAGGAGCAGAACAAGAACTGGAAGTTGGTCCTCTTCACTTCTGGTCTGTGGTTATTTGACTACATCTCAGTTTCCTTCTCAGGACAACCACTCACCCGGGGTGACTGTTTCCTTGGTGGTCTAGGAAGCACCAGACCCTATGCTCCAGGCCTCTGGGGTTTCTCTGATACATAGTATTACTCTTTTTCTGCAGATGAGGACTCAGGGTCAGAGCGCTCTGGGGATTAGTAATGGCACCCTCACGTGGGTGTGTGCTAAGTCGCTTCAGTCACGCCTGACTCTTCCCGGACAGAGTTAATAACACTGTATCCAACCAGTCCATCCTAAAGGAAATCAGTCCTGAATATTCATTGGAAGGACTGATGCTGAAACTGAAACTCCAAAACTTTGGCCACCTGATGCGAAGAGCTGACTCATTTGAAAAGACCCTGATGCTGGGAAAGATTGCAGGCGGGAGGAGAAGGGGACGACAGAGGATGAGATGGTTGGATGGCATCACCGACTCAATGCACATGAGTTTGAGCAAGCTCTGAGAGTTGGTGATAGACAGGGAGGCCTGGCGTGCTGCAGTCCATGGGGGTCACAAAGAGTCAGACACGACTGAGCAACCGAACTGACTGATTGATTGTATTATTTGAAAGCTTGTAAGAGGGGAGATCTTTAAAATTCTCATCACAAGAAATACATTATTTAACTATGTGTGGTAATGGTTGTTAACTAGACTTACTATGATGGTCATTCTGCAGTACATACAAATATCAAATCACAGTGTTCTACACCTGAAACTAATATGTTATATGTCAGTTTCATCTCAGTTGGGGGAAAAAAAGTGAATTCAAGCTCAGGTCTCTGAAAGTGAAAGTCTTAGCTGCTCGGTCATGTCTGACTCTTTGCAACTCCATGAATTGTAGTCTGCTGGGCTCCTCTTTCCATGGAATTCTCCAGCAAGAATACTGGAGCGGGTTGTCATTTCCTTCTCCAGGGGATCTTCCCAACTCAGGTATCAAACCTCGGCCTCCTGCATTACAGGCAGATTTTTTACCATCTAAGCCACTAGGGAATCCCACTTCCTGGTCTCTGAGTCCAGTGCTATTTCTACTACTCTATTAAGCTGGAGTCTTTGGCAGTACTTTCTTTTATTATTTTTCATGGGTTATACTTATTTTTACTGCTTCACTATATGTTGGGAATAAATGAGACACACACACTTTTTTATTTTTACCGAGAACATTCTTTCCTTTCGGCCTCAGTCTGTGGTTTCCCCCTCAGACTCGATTCTTTTCCCTCAGTTTTGACCTCCTAGGTTCTAAAAAGTCTTCAGAGGTGCTTGCAATCTGAACGCAGGCATATTCCTGTCTCTGCTGCTGCCAGTGAATGTTAGGTCGGGGTGGGACCTGAGACAGAGCCTGATTTCATCCCTTCTCTTTACAGGTGAGAAAACTGCATCCTTAGATGCTGCGGAGACCTGCAGGGAAGGTGGGTATGAGGACTCTGGCATGCTCTAACCGTCATCCACTCCATCAACAGTCCTTGAGTGGTGGGGAGAAGGGTAGGGTGGGATGAATTGGGAGGGTAGAACTGACATATATACACTACCGTGTGTAAAGTAGAGAGCTAGTGGGAAGCTTCTGTGTGGCATGGGGAACTCAGCTTGGTGCTCTATGATGACCAGAAGGGTGGAATGGGGGTAGGTGGGAGGGAGATCTAAGAGGGAGGGGCTATATGTATACATATAACTGATTAGCTTCATAGTACAGCAGAAACTAACACAATGTTGTAAGGCAATTATCTTCTAATAAAAAAAATAATAAAATGTGTTATTTGGGGTTGATTAAAAAAGAAAAAAAAGAAAAAAACCATTGCAGTTCTTATCTCATTCCTGGGTAAAGATGTGGCACCCAGGACTTCCCCAGGCATCCAGCAGTTAAGACTTCTTGCTTCCAATACAGGGGCACAGGTTCGATCCCTGGTTGGGGAATTAAGATCCCACATTCCATGTAGCACAACCAAAATAGATTTAAAAAAAAAAAAAAAAGTGGCACTCAAGTTCAGAGGAGTGTAAATCCAGAGGTTCTGGATTTACTTGGATTAGCTGTGAAACAGCCTCTTTTCATGAGGAGATTACAAAGATTCCAAGTGTAATCTTTTCTATTAATGGACAAGCAAATAAGTTTAGTACTTTGAGGGGTCAAAAGTTCACAGAAATATGGCCTGTCATTTTAGTTCAGGTGGATATAGATTCGTCTTGGACTATATCTACACTCTACCAACACTGCATACAAGGTCTTAGCAACATATGGTTGGGGTACGAAGCAGCTGAACAATGCCTCGTAAGAGTCCTTACGAATGAAGTCTGGTCTGGCCCCCGCCAAGGGCTGGCCTCCCACTCAGCTGCAGGCAGGCTAGGACGTTGACAGCTGATGGCCAGGGCACTGCTTTGGGGGCAAAAGATGGGCAGAGAGTGAGGAGCATGGTGCAGGGCAGAGCTGAGAGGCAGGGCTGGAGTGAGAGTTGAGTCCATCTGCCCACCTCGGGTCACCCCTGGGGGGCCTGGCAGGGCTGTGGGGAGGAAGGGATGCTTCATGATGTTTTGATGACATGTAGGAGCTGGGTTCCCATGTGTCAGCTCGAAGCAGTACAAGCGAAGGTGTTGATGAGTGAGAAATGACACCACTGGGGCAGCAGGGGTCCCCAACCTCTGGGATCTAATGCCTGATGACCGAGGTAGAGCTGATGCAATAAAGTGCACAATAAATGTAATGCACTTGAATCATTCCGAAACCACCCCCACAACACACACACCCCAAGTCTGTGAAAAAATTGTCTTTCACAAAACCAGTCCCTGGTACTAAACGTTGGGGACTGCTGCTCTAAGCTCTACAATCCAAATAAAACCTGCTGATTTTCCCTCTGGTTATGCGTAAGACTGATGGGATAGGAGAGGTCCCATCTTAGGGGCTGTTGTTAGCCCAGAGCCCAAATCAAATGTGCATTATGTGGTCATCACAAAGCATAAGGCACCCTTGAGGGACATTCAAACAGGGTTTAAGTATCAGGACAGGAACACCAAGGAATTCATAATCATTTATTGTGAATCACTCATAGTTTACACATTATTAATGGCAAAAATAACACCGTTAAACACCTGCTGGATGAAGAACTTTATTATGACAATTCCCTACCGGCGTCACTTCTTTTAAAAAATTTAAATTTAAATCCTACATCTTCCCTATCTTTGCAGCACTATCTTCAAAGTGCTCTGATGCCAAACTATAAGGCTCTCTTTTGCTCTAACATCTAACACAAAGGGCACGCTGTCCCATTAATTCGACATGCTCTTTACAAGGCAACTTAACACACAAATTTTTTTTTTAAATCCAGAGGCTACATAATGATCACTTTATGTCTTGCTGCAAAATCAATGAAGGCCGCATGCAGGTGAAACATTTGTAGACACTGAGTTCTAGATAACTGTTGGTTATTCAGATCTGATGACCTGGTACGGAAAATTAATATGATTATTTAGCAGGAGTAGGTAAAGTACATGCATCAGTGGCTAGGATCAATTAGAATATAAATTAGGTGTCTAAACATTTAAATGAGAGCTTCATTTGAGCTTCATTTGATGTCTGGCACTTCTGAGTTCTACACCTTAAAATGACAATAGCAAAGAGAACAAAATCAAACACTTAAAACAGGCACTGATTTATAGGCTCAGCTGGACGGACAGCTCAGGACACAAAACTAGCTGAGCAGTGAACAGACCCCTTGAAGCAAAGAAAGTGGAACATTAACAAGCTGGAAACAGGGCAACAAAATAAGAGAGCCATTTCCTGTATTCTCATTTTTTAACATTTTCAATTTTCTTACTTTAAAACAACAACAAACACACACAATAATTACAAAGCAGAAACATTCTTTCCTTACTACTTAGATCCTCTCTTTTGCCTTCTACCCTGCTTCTCTCTGCTCCTTCAGATAGTCTGTTTAAAAATAAGGTTGGGTTTAAAACAGAAAGAGAAAACAAAGGCTCTCCTGAATCACACTGAAAGAATATGAAATTCCTTCATCCTGTCAGGGTTAACATCACGTACAAGGACAAGCACATGACGATGTATGTTTGAATGACATGTTGTAGCTATAGCGATTAAATCACATGTCCGCGTTCTAGTGTTAAAGCGTAGTTACACTGACTTTTAAAAAATTCTTTTCATTGATAGTTTGTATCTTGACATTATTTTGAGACCAACGAAAAAAATCCCCAAACTGTGTGGATTCTGTTCTCTCCCCAGCTTGCGTCCCCTCCCACGATCCAATGAACAAGAGAAATGTGGTAACAAAGGCCATGAACCGAGGCGTCGTTGACAGCGGGCGCGGATGGAGGGTCCAGAGTCAGGCGCTACCGTCTCCAGTCCGGGCTTTCCGGGCCTCGATCATCTGCTTGGTTGCCCGTTTGCGGTCAGTGGCTAGCCCCAGCCAACACATGAAGTCAATGAACCAGGTGGTTGGGTTGAAATTTAAGCCAAATTCACTTGCAGAGTAGTCAAAGGGAAAGGTGTGATGGTAGTTATGGAAACCTTCACCTGGAAGACAAAGTAGGCTTGAAATAACACTATCACCACCTCTCTGCAGAGTTTTTAAATGCCATGAGATTGTAAGACACAGAAAACCTACAGAAGGTCCCCTATGTACAAACTTGCAAAGATGTGTTATATGCCATCTGTTGTACGGTGCATACATTTCAAGGTACTGGACTATAAGATTAGAGATGCTTTATTTTTTGTGTTTGCTTTTTATGTATGTATTATCTATGTGAAAAGTATTATAAACCTATTACAGTTCAGTACTATATAGCCAATTGTGTTAGCTGGCTACCTAGGCTAACTTTGTTGGACTTCTGAACAAACTGGACTTCCGAACATGCTCTTGGAACAGAACGTGTTTGTATGTAGGGGACTTACTGTATTTGCTGTCTGCCCTTCGGGAGCGTTCACTGAATTGGCTAGACAAATGATAGAAACAGAAAAATAATAATAAAGTTATCAGCATAAAGTCTCAAGATGAATTTTCCCTGTGAACTGGTGACATGCTCCCATGACTTTAGAGCTGTACTTTGGAAGCTAAATGCCAAATGGCTGATAACAGATCATCATTTTGATGTATGTTCATAAAAGAAAAATAGCCTCTGTCGACTAAGGGGATTAAAGGAAGACTTCTTGGGAGAGCTCGGAAGAGATAAATGATAATCGACCCTATAAGTAAGTGAATTAAGGAGTTGGATCTTTAAATATCCAAAATCTGCCTATATATTACTCTTCCCTTCACAGTGAGTAACTTTTCCTCCCTTACTGCCCCTCCCCCAGGGTGTTTTCAGGAGGAGTCTCACATCTTTTTTCATTTTTTTCAAACAGCTTTATTGAGATGTAATTCACCATACAATTCACCCATTTAAAGTATCCAAGTTAATGGCTTTCTTTCAGTATATTCGCAGAGTTGTGCAGGCATCCCCACAACGAACTTTATAACATTTTCACTACCTAAAAAGAAACCCCACTCCCCAAGGATGGATGGATGTTGAGCCCCATCCATCCTCCCATCCTTCCAGTCCTACTTTCTTTCTCTGTGATGGTTAATTTTACATGTTAATCTGACCGGCCAAGGAGTGCACAGATTAACCCTTATTTCTGGGTGTCTGTGAAGGTGTTTCTGGGTGAGATTAGCATTTGAAGCGGTGGAGTCAGTAAAGTAGATGGTCCTCCTCCATGTGAGTGGGCATCAGCTAGTCTCTTAAGGGCCTGGAGGAAGGAGGAATTGCCCCGTTTTCCGGACACACTGACTGAATGTCTATTTCATCTTCTCCTGCCCTCAGGCTGGGATCTGCATCATCAGCTCCCCTAGTTCTCAGGCCTTTGTGAAAAGTGAAAGTGAAGTCGCTCAGTCGTGTCCGACTCTTTGTGACCCCATGGACTGTAGCCTACCAGACTCCTCAGTCCATGGAATTTTCCAGGCAAGAGTACTGGAGTGGGTTGCCATTTCCTTCTCCAGGGGATCTTCCCGACCCAGGGATTGAACCTGGGTCTCTCACATTGCAGGCAGACACTTTACCGTCTGAGCCACCAGGGAAGCCAGTTCTCAGGCCTTTGTACTCAGATTTCATTATACCACTGGCTTTCCAGGGTCTCCTGCTTACAGATGGCAGACGGTGGGACTCAGCCTCTGTAATCTCACCGGCCAGTTCCTCATCATAAATCTCTCCTCCTTCCCCCGCCCTGTTCCCGTAAACACACACATACGCACACACAGAAACAGAATACATCTACCTTTATATAGATATAGATATATACTGTTTTCTATATGGATATATATTGGGTTGGCCAAAAAGTTCAGTTAGGTTTCCATATGATCTTACAGAATATACCCAATATTTAGGTAGAAAGAGACTTATTATAAGCAATATTAAATATATATATATATGTGTATATATATATATATAATTGCATATATATACTCCAGTATCCCTGCCTGGGAAATGCCACAGACAGAGGAGCTAAGAGTTGGAGACAACTTAGCAACTAAACTACCATGTGTATGTATATATACATTGTCTCTGACTCTATGTGACCCCAGGACCATAGCCCGCCAGGCTCTGTCCATGGGATTTCCCAGGCAAGAATACTGGAGTGGTTTGCCATGCCCTCTTCCAGAGGATCTTCCCAACCCAGGGACCGAACCCAGGTCTCCCACACTGTGGGTGGATTCTTTACAAACTAAGCCAGCAGGGAAGACAAAGGATACTGGAGTGTGTAGCCTACCCCTTCTCCAGGGGATCTTCCCGATCCAGGAATTGAACTCCGGCATTGCAAGGAGTGGTCTCCTGCATTGCAGGTGGATTCTTTACCAGTTGAGCCACCAAGGAAGTCCCAGTAACATTTATTAATCACTTACTGTGTGCCAGCCACAGGGCTGAATTCTTCAAAGGGTATTAATGACTATAATCCTCATTATCACTGAGCTAGCTGCTATGATTAATCCTATTTTAAAATGAGGATGGAAATACATAGAAGGGACAAGTAATTTGCCTAAGACCACTAAGCTAGTAAGGAAAACAACATCCCTGAAGGCTTGTTTCCTGCTAAGCACTGCTGCAAACACTAGGTATTAACTCATCTAACCCTCTGGCGACCCCGGGCGAAGGTCAACGCTACTCTTGTCCCCACTTTAGATAAGAACACAAGGTGGGGAGGAGCCAGATAACTTGCCCGGAGATTGAGCAGAGGAACCAAGCCTCAACTAAGCCTGTCAGACTGACTCTTAACCATTCTGCAGTCCCACGAGATTGTCAAGGTCCCATTTCTCTTCATCCCTCTGTTTGAGGGCCCTTTTTAAGTGGTCAGCCAAATGTTGGACAGCTGGGGCTAAGAGCGATCAGGCAGTTTGAGAGCGACATCAACTGCTACTCCTCCTTTAGGGAAATGGCCAGCGTTAAAATAAACAGCTGCTAATTACTGATTACCTACTATGTGCCAGGCACCATACTAAGCAGATGATATATAGTATCTTATTTAATTATTTTAACACCCTTGAAAGTGAAGTATGAGTCGCTCAGTTGGGTCCGACTCTTTGCAACCCCATGGACTGTAGCCCGCCAGGCTCCTCCATCCATGGAATTCCCCAGGCAAGAATACTAGAGTGGGTTACCATTTCCTTCTCCATGGGATCTTCCCAACCCAGGGATCGAACCCGTAACACCCTTATGAAGCACATATTCCTGTTTCCATTTCACAAATAAGAGAGCTATAAACTAGAGAGTAAGAGGCTTGTCCAAGAGCTAGGATTCTAACACCAAAGCCCAAGTCCATTCCAGTCCTCTCCACTCCCTTGCCTCCCTTGACATGTCCTGCAAAACCCCCGAGAAGCCAAGAAGGTCCACACACCCACTGTCCCCAGGGGCTCCCACCCGACACTCACCGATGGCGCCCAGGGTGACGAGCGGGTTCTGCCGAGGACTGATGTGCTTGTCATAGGGCCGGTTTCCGTACATGTGGGCGACGCTGTTGACCAGCCAGGTGACGTTGAGAGAGATGGTGTAGCGGAGGATGGAGGCCAGGAAGTAGGAGTTCCACAGGCTCTCTCCCCAGATGTACCAGGGCACCAGCGTGGGGACCACGAAGCACATGAGCACCACGGTGATCTTGTAGTACCTGGAAAGAGGAGGAGGCCACGCTGTCACGGGGCACCTGTTGATGGTGGTGGGGCGGTGGTGAGCAAGTTGCAGGGGAGTCAGGAAGGATGCCAGTCAGCTCCGTCAGCTCTTGGACCCTGTTGTGTGTCTCTGTACGGGGGTCACAAACCCATCCACCTACCAAGGCTAGGCAGATAACACCAACTTGAGAATTAGGGCAGGCAGAAGTTATATGAAGTGGTAGGACCTGCGGCAAACTTCAGAATTTCAAGTGTTAAACAATCGATACAGGTAAAACCCATGCATCTCAGAGCTACATGCGTCCTACAAGATGCAGTGTGATGGCTTCTATTTCTTTCATCAGTCGGTCAACCCAACAGTCTTTTTTAATATTTTTTAACCATAATTTCAAGAAATATCCAATATTCTTTGAATACCTTGCAGGCATGTGAATCTGTTTTAATGTAGCTTGGAAAAAAGGTAAACAACCCTTCCTTAAATGTTCTCTGTCCATCCTCAATTACATTCCAAACCAGCAAAAAAAAATAAACAAGTATAGGAACAAGCAGGGCCACGTAGAAAGCAAAGATTAAAAATAAACCATTAATAGTTTGATTGCTAGACTTGTGTACCCAGCAAGTGTTTTCTGAGCGCCTCCTATATACCAGGCCCCAAGGGCTAGTGGTACCAAGACAAATTTGACAAGAGTCCCTGCTCCGGTCATGTGAAACCTTTGGCTGTGTGGCACAGGCTCTTAGCAGGGACATCTAGGGGCTGTGAAATGAAAATGTTCAAAGCTGCCTGTTCCATAACTTCCCTGGAGGCTCAGTGGTTAAGACTCCACGCTTCCACTTTAGGAGCCACAGGTTTGATCCTTGGTCAGGGAACTAAGATCCCACATGCTGTGCAGTTTGGCTAAAAAATAAACCAACGCCTGCCCCACTCCAAAACAACAAAACAAAACAAAGTTGCCTGCTCACAACTGCTTTCTCCTCGGTTTTCCTTCTGCTGACCCAGCTCGTGGGAGGCCTCCGTTAAAAGGCGCATGTATGAACCGGGACGGGGCACAGCTTGAGGAAATGAGATGTGGGAGGTGGAAGAAATCTGACTTGAGTCCAGGTCTGATTCTTCACAGAAAACAAGTCTCTCTTTGTTCTTTCATTCTTTGTGTACACAGTGAGATGGTTCCCCAAACAGAGCATGAGGCAAGGGCTTGTATGTGGGTAGTTTATTTGGGGAAGTAACCTCAAGTAACAGGAGTAGGTAGCTGGGAAGAGGGAAGTGAAAGGAGGGAAGAGTTAAGCTGTGGGTGCCCACCGCTGCGGGACCTCCATGGGACACAAGAGAGCTCAGAACTCTTCTCTCCAGGAATGAAAAGGGGACTATTTTCCCGTAGGTTCCAGTTCCTCCTTGGTCAAGGGGTCCACGTGGAATGTCAGCTCTTTCACACTTCCAGGTTTGCTTGGGTCAGAATGGCTGAGTGTAGTCACGGGCATCTCAGGTGGGGGTGGCAGAGAGGCCAGGGCAGGAAGTAGGCAGTGTGGCTGGGCATGTTGCTGGTGAGTTACACTTGTGCCGCAGGCAGCTGCAGGGACAGCTGGAGTGAAAAGGCGGGTTTGGGAGTATGAGGTGGGCACCAGAGGTGTCCAACACAGGCAGGAATTACAGTACCACATGGGGTTCTTGTGAGGAGCAAACACTAACGCCAGCATGGGGAGCTCAGCTCGGGGCTCTGTGATGACCTAGGGGGACGGGATGGGAGTGAGATGGGAGGGAGGTTTAGGAGGGAGGGGATATATGTGTACACACAGCTGATTCACTTCGCTCTACAGCAGAGACCAACCCAACACTGTAAAGCAATTATCCTCCAATTTGAAAAAACGCTAATACCTAATGGATACTATGTGCTTACTAAGTGTCGTGGCTATTCTGAGACCCACCGATGTACAGGCTCATTTAATTCTAACAAAAATTTAGGAGGAGCAGACCAGTAGTATCCTCATTTTACAGACGGGAAAATTGAACATTTTAAAGGTCAAGGTCACAAGGCTAATAAGTAGTAGAACCAAGATTCAAATCCAGGCAGAACTACTTCAGAGACTATCAGGTTATTCTGCTTTGCAAATAAAATCATGTAGGTTTTGCAGGTTGCTAGCTGCACATATGGAGAAGGCAATGGCACCCCACTCCAGTACTCTTGCCTGGAAAATCCCATGGGCAGAGGAGCCTGGTGGGCAGCAGTCCATGGGGTCGCAAAGAGTCGTCGGACATGACTGAGCGACTTCACTTTCACTTTTCACTTTCATGCATTGGAGAAGGAAATGGCAGTCCACTCCAAGGTTCTTGCCTGGAGAATCCCAGGGACGGAGGAGCCTGGTGGGCTGCCGTCTCTGGGGTCGCACAGAGTCAGACACGACTGAAGAGACTTAGCAGCAGCAGCAGCTGCACGTAAGGGTCAGTTCCCACATAATTATCACTGTTTTTATTGGGCAACATATTAATCCATCAGGCTTCCCAGGTGGTGCTAGTGGTAAAGAACCCACCTGCCGATGCCCAGGTAGACATAAGAGAGAGGGGTTTGATCCCTAGGTCAAGAAGAGCCCCTGGAGGAGAGCATGGCAGCCCACTCCAGTATTCTTGCCTGGAGAATCCCATGGACAGAGGAGCCTGGCGGGCTGCAGCCCACAGGGTTGCAGAGTTGGACGTGACTGAAGAGACTTATCATGCATGCACAGTAACCTATCAGCACCCATTTCGGCATAAGATATGACTGCATTTTAGTGGAAGGAGGGTGCCTGGGAGGTCAGATGAGTGGCTGTAGTTGGAGGAGCAAAGACAACACACAGTGAAGAAGAGATTGCTGGTCTGAGTCTGGGCTCCCAGAGTCCGATGCAGAAGGCTTTTGGGGTGATGCTTGAAGCGAGGAAGGTAGGATGGGCCCGGGGAGAAGCTCATGCACAGTGAGCCTTGGCAGATCCCGTGGAGCTGGGTGACTCTTTTAGAGCTCCTTTCCCGGATGGAAAGGTACCGTTGCATCATCCAGCCCCTGGCCTCAGGGTGCCTTCTGGGCTGGGTGAATCTCTGCACAAGGGCAACTCCCCCGAAAGGACAGCAGCTGGGGTGGGAGCATCCGCCGAAGAGGGGATCTGCAAGAAGCACGCAGGCCATGGCCAATGGTCCTGGGAACTTGTGGGAGTGTGTGAGGAGGCGGGGGCTCTGACGGGAAGCCCAGAGATGATGGTCTGCGGTGGCTGCTTGTCTTGGACGCCTCTGGGGAGGACAGGAAGCAGCTGAATGTTGTCCGCAGGGCATCCTGCAACTCAGGCGGCTCCTTCCATCCCTCCACTCTGGGTTACAATCCAGTATCTCTGAAAGGAGCCTCTCCAAGTCCTGTTCTTTTTTAAAAGGCAGCTGCTTCCTTCCTTCCTTTTGCGGCGTCAGGGCTTAGTTGCCCCATGGCATGTGGGATCTTCGTCTCCCAACTAGGGATCAAACCCATGTTCCCTGCATTGCAAGTCAGGTTCTTAAACCACTAGAACGCCAGGGAAGTCCCCCTAGTCCTGTTCTGAGCCACAGTCTGGGACCCTCATTTTGCTCCTGGAAAGGAGACAGAAATCATGTATTGACAGCTGACTCTGTGCTGGATGCTGGGCTAAGCGTGCCATAGGCTTTCTCTCATTTACTCCTCACCATGGACTCAGGATGGACACACTCTGTCAATGAGGGTGCTGTGTTGTGGTGCAGAGGGGCTGTGGTTCCCCGGGGAGAAGCCTGGCCCTTGCCATGACTCTCTTGCTTTGCCCCCACCCTATGGAATCCACCATCTCTGGTTTGACTGCCCCCCACTGGCTTCAGCTTCAGTCTAAGCGTTCTTCCCTCTCGGGGGATTTCTATAGCCCCCTTGGACCAGGCAGGATGCCCCAGGTTATTGTACTTCTCAGAGAGAAAGGATAGCTATAACTTTTGAAAAGGAAATAACAAGTGTTAATGATGAGGTAGAGAAACTGGAACCCTTATGCATCACTGATGGGAATGGAAAGTGGTGAGGCTGCTGCTGCAAAAATTAAACATTTCTCAAAAGGTTAAATATCAAATTAACATATGACCCAGCAATTCCACATCTACGTATCTATTCAGAAAGTTGGAAAGCAGGGACTTGAACAGGGCATTTGAGCAGCAATGTTCATAGAAACATTATTAACAATAGCCAAAAGGTGGAAACAATTCAAGTGTCCATTAGTAGATGAATGGATAAACAAAATGCTGTCCATCCATACTATGGAATGCTATTCAGACATAAAAAGGAACAAACCTTTGATACAAGTCACAACATGGATGAAACTTGAAAACATGAAAGAAACCAGGCACAGAAAGACAAATATGGTTACAATTCCACCTATACAAGGAACCTAGAAAAGGCAGATTCATAGAGAGAGAAAGTAGAATAGAGGTCACTAGGAACTGGTAAGGAAGAGGAAAGAAAAAGCAATACCTATTGCTTCATAGGTACAGGGTTTGAGTATAAAAGTGAGGATAGGTATACAACACTGGCTATGTGCTAAGTCACTTCAGTCATGTCCGACTCTTTGTGACTCCATGGACTATAGCCCACCAGGCTCCTCTGTCCATGGGGATTCTACTGGAGTGGGTTGCCATGCCCTTCTCCAGGGGATCTTCCAGACCCAGGGATTGAACCTGGGTCTTCTGCATTGGCAGGCGGATTCTTTACCACTATCGCCACCTGGGAAGCCCGCATACAACACTGTGAATATACTTAAGGCTACAGAATTATACACTTATGAGTGGTTAAAATAATAAATATTATGTTGTGTATATTTTACCTTAATTAAAAAAAAGAGAGTGATGAAGCAACATTTTCCTTGATGGCAGAAAGGGCTCAGAGGGAAAGATGGCGTCTCTTTTCCTCACAGAGTCTCCTGGACCTGCTCCAGTCACAACCCTTGCAACAGTCACAGGAAAAAGGCTCAGAAAAAAAAGGAGACCTCTTGGGTTGACAGAACAGAAAGATGGAAAGGCTCTTGAATATGCTGTTGAGCCACCAAATTAACCAACACTAGAATGGCTTTATCCCTGAGGTATTACTCTGGGACAAGCCAGGCGAGTCAAGTGCTTCTGTGGAGTAGCCGAAAACCTTCTAGAATAATGTAGTAGACACTACGGTGAGCCATCCAGATTCCTCTTAGGATCAGAGGGCTTCATGTCCCAGGCGATGACAATGTTGTCTCTGCCTGATGGAGTCATCTTGCCCTAAGTCATGCCTTCTCCCAACAACCCTATCCAGTGACTGACCTAAAAGGGCAGAAGTCCATTACGCAGGTGGAGTACCACCGCCCCGACTCACCATGACTCTAAAGAATAAACCACTGTCGGGCTGGCTGAAGCCTCCATTGAGACCATTGAGTCAAGGCCCAGTTTCTTCCCTTCCTCAATCCTGTTTCTGTCCCTTCTTCCACAGGTGTTGGCCCCAACAACCCTCCCCAGGAAACTTTTTACAATGTAATATCCATCTCACAGGCAACCTGTCTTGTCACAAGGATAGACCACCGGGCCTGTGGAGTGAGGCATAAAGTCAGACTCTCCAGAGTCTAGCACAGAGCCCTGCACAGAACAGCCACTCCTAAATATGTTTACATGATCGGTTAGTCAATGATGAGTTCTCAGCTCAGAAAAATAAAAACACTCATGTGACTTCAGCAGGGCTGTTCAGAGTATGACAGATAAGATGCCAAGGTTTTCCAAAACACCCACAAACTGCACAATCAATGTTCAGCCTGCTTTCAGGTTCCTCATTAGATGTTCACCTCTTGGACTGGTGCCAACACAAGATTGTGTATATGAAGTCAACAACTCGATGAAAGACGTTTGTGTTCCCTGAGACCCAACCCCCAGTTTCCACTAACAGGTTTCACTGTGAGGCTTCCTATGGAGGAGTCCTTGGGCCTGGAAAAGAAAACAACAGTCTCAAAGGCCCTTGCTGAATCATTTAACTCTGGGGAAAACAAAACTGAACTTTAAATCCCGCCCTGATGCTCCGGGCCGGTCGCATCTACCTGGGACTTATTACCCCCTGCCCAGAAACCTCCCACCCCCTGTTCAACTACAAATGCCGTCTCAACTCAAGATCACCCAAAATGTCCCGCCTGACTAACGCTTCCCTTATCACTTCCACAAACCTCCCTTTAAATATGAAGCCTCCCTGATCCCTCGCTCGCTCAGCCTGGTCGTTAGGCCGACTGTTGCCCATCCTTGCCTGAATAAAGGTAACCTACCTCCATTGAGGTCATCTCTCCTTTTTTCCTGCCTCGGCCGGAACTATATCTTACATCCTACCTCCAGTTTAATGGGTGATTTCTGGGCATGAGCTTCTAGGTCATTCTCTGAGTTGCCAAATATGCTGCGTTTCTGGCACCATTTAAGATTAACAGCCAGTCTAACAGGTTTGGTCTTTTCTTGGAATGTGATTGACTTCCTCTCTGCCTTTCTGTGAACACTCAGATGGGAGTTACCTGATAGGAAAAGAAAGGAGATAGGAGAAGCCTCCTAAAATCATCAAGAGAGAAAGAAAAAGGAAGGGGTGAAGAAAGAGAGAAGGGGCAGTATGAATCTAAGAATGACCCAAAGAAGAGTAGCTCTCCTTTACAGATCTGAAACCAGAGACCCACACGTTTAAGCCAAAATCACAAGGCAAAGCACTCAAGCTCACCTTACAGTAACTTGGGAGGAGTGTCCTAGAGCTTTAAGGTGACAGTTTATAAGAGGAGACCCAAAGTAGATGTTGGAAACCTTTCAGTTCCCATCTCACAGTTGCTCATGACACTAATATCAACATGGCAAGATGGTTTACAGCATTTAGCTAAAAATATGCAGTCCACTGGGCTTTCCAGGTGACGTTAGTGGTGAAAACAACAACAACAACAAACCCACCTGCCAATGCAGGAGACTAAGAGGTGCAGTTTGGATCCCTGGGTGGGGCAGATCCCCTGGAGGAGGGCGTGGCAACCCACTCCAGTATTCTTGCCTGGAGAATCCCACGGACAGAGGAGCCTGGTGGGCTACAGTCCATGGAGTTGCAGAGCCAGACACAAATGAACTGACCAAGCATGCATGTGCAGTCTATTTTCACACATCAAATGCCATCACGCCACAACACCCCTGTCCAAGTAGGCTTTGATTAAAAGACACAGATATTGACACAGGCCCTAACCTTTCAACGCTTTGAAGAATATCCTTATTCCAATAAACTGGATCACAATAAGAACTGAAACATTAAAAAGCCTTGAGACCAAAAGTTTTTTCTATGGAGAAGAATAAGGGATTTCATATATATATATATATATGTGTGTGTGTGTGTGTGTGTATATTCAAATCTGGGTGTGATAAGCATCTTACAACTCTCATTTTTCTTCAGATGAAAAAGAAATTGCTGTCCTCTGTCTGCAAGCATTTCTTGTTGCTTGACTAACCCTTGCACAGCGGTCCACTGCTGCTGGGGTGTGAGATCTTGAGAGTGAAATCTATTAGAGCATGAAAGAAGGGGAAGTGACCTGCTGACTTCCAAACAGAGCCAGCTCAGGAAATGTGAAAAGAAGCAAATATAATGGGTGAGAGAGAAATTACAGCCCTCAAATGTATCGTAATGATGAGGGATGAGCCGTCACTGGCATCTTGATTAAACATGTTTGCTTCTGTGATTCCACTTACGGCCAAGTCAGAAATTCATCTTCCCTGCAATTTTCGCATCTTGTAGGGGACCAGGCAAAATCATCTGGGTGCTTACAATAAGCATTTATTTTGAGGACAGATGATCTGCCCTGGCAGCTGGTTAAATGAATGGACCATTCCCTCCTTCTTCTTTGTCTCCTCTGTTATCGACCACCAGGAGGTGGAATATGTGATTTGTTTGGAGGCAGATCTGAAGACAGAAGTCCACTGATGGACTTCAGAAAATCTTCCAGACTCTCTGAATTAAGTTGAAAATAGGCTTCACCGCTGTACCCTGGAGTCTGCTTCTCGGATGCTTCAGTATCTTTAAGTGACAGTGTTTCATGATGGCTGCATTTGAAGTATTCTCAGAAAGTTTTAATCACTCCAGGTTTGTTTTTGACCTTCAGTTAGTCTTGACATCACTTTTCCTGTGCTACTTCACAATAAGCATTCCCTTAGAAGAAAACCTTTAACTAGACTACCTAGGAGCATAATTCTCATATTCTGTATAAATTCCTCCCATGGAGGAATCAGAGATAGCAACGAGCCTCTCCATAAAAGCATCTCTGTCGGAAACTTGCAACTTGTGGGAAAAAAGACATACTTTTATTTTCTCTCCAACTTCAGCTTTATTTGCTTTTGAGGTCTGCATGTGGAGGCTAGCTGCATCCATCTACTTGATTTTAATTTGTCTTTGTACAAACAGCTTGCATGAGCTCACTAAGCAGTTTATCAAAAGATAAACACCATCACTGCAGAATTTTAACACAAAAGAGCATTATCCCTACCTCATCAACAACGAAGGACTTGAAGGAAAATGCCCAGACATATTGATTGCTAAGACCATGGAAGGAAGGTTAAAAGGACTTTTTCCCTTTTCAAAGCTTTGATTCCATCATAATGAGCGCAGGACAAATTCTTTGAGGTTAGGCTTTGTCTTGATCTAATTCACATCATTTGTGGTTCCTTGAACACAAAATGCTGGTTAACACAGCAGGTGCCCAATAAGCAGCTGAATTGTTGACTTGCGTGACAGGAATCCACCTGTCTGTGGCCAAAAAAATTAAGTCAGTTCACCCTCAATTGTTTGATATTTAGGGTTTCTCCAGTCTCCTCTAGAAATGTAAGTTGATTAGACACTATGTCAATCTGTGTCTCTCTTGAGGATTTTTCGTCTCTGTCCTTCCTTCCCCTCACTCTCCTCCCTCCTTTTCTAATTAGTTACCAATCATTCTCAATAAATTATAAGAATGACAGATTAACTCCCAATGATAACAGAATACGATGACTAAGATGCACATTTACAATTATTTACAAAATAACTTTAAAGCAAAGTCACTTCATGTCTACTTTCTCTCTTAAAACTGCACTCTTAAAACTGCATTCCACCTCGACTCTTGCTATCTGAGATAAACTGAACATCACAGGGGAAAACATAACCATTTTCTCTAACCTGGGACCCATGAAATTAAATGGGTCCCATAAAATAAATGGGACCCATGCAAACTGTTTTTTTTGTATTCCCATTTTTCTGGGGTTCAAGGTCCACAGCTTTCATAAAATTCTCAAAGAGATATTCAAGTCCCAAAAGAATGAAAGTCCAATATGTTAGGTTACTACTTTTTGCTTTGATCATGCTGTTGTTATTTATGTCTTATTTTCTCTGTTTCCTTTAGGATCTGGCCTAAGATTTAAGTAAGAAAAATTTAATTCATTTTAAAGAGTGGTATTTTGATGTATTTAAATTTTTTTTTAAGAGCGGTCCTTTAAAATATGAGATTGTCCTCCCTTCTCTATTTAACAGTAAAATTTTTTATGGAATTAGGGACAGTAGATAGCACTCTGTGTGTGTGTGTGTGTATGTGTGTGTGTGTGTGTGTGTGCTCACATGTGGATCTTGTGCTGAAACGACAATAGCCAAGTGAAAAGAGTACAATCCTCTTGCCCCACCCAAGGGAGCAAGGTTGATTCCCAAACTTATCAATGATAAGTTACTCACCAGCAGCTGATTTCTGCATAAGAAAGAAGCCACTGGAGTAATTCTGGCTATTTGCATGATCAATATCAACTGAAGAAAGCTGAGCGCCGAAAAATTGATGCTTTTGAACTGTGGTGTTGGAGAAGACTCTTGAGAGTCCCTTGGACTGCAAGGAGATCCAACCAGTCCATCCTAGAGGAGATCAGTCCTGGGTGTTCATTGGAAGGACTGATGCTGAAGCTGAAACTCCAGTACTTTGGCCACCTCATGCAAAGAGTTGACTCATTGGAAAAGATCCTGATGCTGGGAGGGATTGGGGCAGGAGGAGAAGGGGACGACAGAGGATGAGATGGCTGGATGGCATCACCAACTCGATGGACATGGGTTTGAGTAAACTCCGCGAGTTGGTGATGGACAGGGAGACCTAACGTGCTGCGATTCATGGGGTCGCAAAGAGTCAGACATGACTGAGTGACTGAACTGAACCGATCAACTGCTACAGATGAATTGATTTAGGTGGGCTGCCTATTTTTCTTGTTGTGTGCAAAAATGAACAGGCTGACAAAACACGTTTTTTTCCATTTCGAATGGAAGAAGTATCACCCTTGTGCACAATGCATACTTTCTAGCCCATGGGTTCCATTCCTAAATTCAAACTGCACCATCCTTCGAAAGGTCCCCGGGTCTTCAGAACTCAGCTGAAGTCTGATTTCCTTCAGAAAGCCTATCCTGGGACTTCCCTGGTGGTCCAGGGGTTAAGAAACCACCTTCCACTGCAGGGGACGAACTGTCGATTCTCGGTCGAAGAACTAAGATCCCACAAGCTGCGGAGTAACTAAGCCCGCTAGCCACAACTAAGACCCAACGCAGCCAAAAGTAAATAAATATAAAAAAGAAAGAAAGCCTATCCTGGTAAATCTCCTCCCAAGTCTGCTGATTGCATTTTCCAATACCCCTCAGTTACAACTGTGCTGTCATGACTCAAGAAGACAACTACTTTAGACGGCTGAGTTTTCTTGCTAGCTGAAGGTATAAATGTTTAATTACCCCTACTTTCTTTTAAATTGTTTGTGGCAAAGGATAAGACGGAATTCCATCAGATGGAATCTGAATCAAAATGGAAATTTCTACATGAAAGGGGCCGAAAGGCACACATTTCCCATTATAATTAATAAGTCCTGGGGCTATAATGTGCATGGGGACTATAGTTAATAAAACTGTGTTACATACCTGTGTTGTATGCTCGTAAGTACCTAGGGGAATGGATCTTGAAAGTTCTCAGCATGAGATAAAGATTTGTAACTATGTATGGTGAGGCATGCTAACTGGACTTACTGTGGTGATCATTCTGTAGTATTTACAAATACTGAAGCATGTTGTTGTTCATCTGAAACTAATATAATGTTATGTCAATTATACTTCATTAAAGATGGGTATTTCTGGACTTCCCTGGTGGCATAGTGGATTAATAATCCACCTGCCAATGCAGGGGACATGGGTTCGATCCCTGGTCTGGGAAGATTCCACATGCTGTGGAGCGGCCAAACCCATGGAGCACCTAACTAAGCTCATGGAGCACCTAAGCCTGTGCACCATGACTGCTGAGCCTGAGCCCTAGAGCCCATGCTTTGAAACAAGAGAAGCCACCGCAATGAGAAGCCAGAATATTGCAATGAAGAGTAACCCCCATGTGCCACAACTAGAGAAAGCCTGAGCAAAGCCACCAAGACCCAGTGCAACCAAAAATAAATGAACAATAAAAAAATTTTAATGGGAATTTTTTTGTGCCAAATAAATAGTACCTGGAAATCAGTGACCATTTTTCGGTCCTTCTTAATCAGTGAAATCAGAGCTGACTCGTTTGAAAAGACCCTGATGTTGGGAAAGATTGAAAGCAGGCAGAGAAGGGGACGACAGAGGATGAGATGGCTGGATGGCATCACCGACTCAATGGATGTGGGTTTGGGTGGACTCCGGGAGTTGGTGATGGACAGGGAGGCCTGGCCGTGCTGCAGTTCATAGGGTCGCAAAGAGTCGGACACGAATGAGCGACTGAACTGAACTGAATCAGTGAAAGTTGCTCAGTCGTGTCCTACTCTTTGCAACCCCATGGACTGTAGCCTGCCAGGCTCCTCTGTCCGTGGAATTCTCTAGGCAAGAATACTGGAGTGGGTAGCTGTTCCCTTCTCCAGGGGATTGTCCCAACCCAGGGATCGAACCCAGGTCTCCCTGACTGCAGGCAGATTCTTTACCATCAATTTTTTGAAATAACTTGACCTTCCGTGATGGTGATGAGTATTTTTGCCTGGGTTTCTCAAAAGGCAAGTCTTAAGCCAAAGCGTCTATGAATTATTCTATAAAGAGGGCTCAGTCCCAGAAGACAGAATGTGGGCAGCAGAGAAAGTCAGGGCGCTGACCTGAGCTGGCCACTGCTTGATCCCTCAACCTGGTGGCTCCATCTTCCATGAGGCCAAATGGGTGAAGGAGACTTGGAACAATCCCTCTGGGAGGAAGAGTGCATCTACCAGCCCCCCTACATTGCCCACATCCCCACTACTACCACACAGAAACTTCTGGATTGTAAACATGGGTGCTGAGAGGTGTCACAGGCTCCAGCACCAATAGAGACGCCCCAGTGCAGGAAGCTCGGGCATACGGATAGCGCTGTCAGGATGAACCTGCCAGAAACCAGCTGGAGCGCAGAGAACTGCCGAGAATGAGGGGCCTCAGCCTCAGGACAGAGGAGGTCCAGGCGTCTGTAATGTTGCCTAACAGGTGTCTGATACAATGAGCATGAGCCTTAGACTCTGTTTCGTCCACAGGGTCTGTTAAGGTATGAAGGGCTCTTGGCCTCAAGTAACTGACTTATTATATGACTCAGCCATTACAAGAACTGAGTTCTTATATTTACTTATTAAATTTTGCTGATTCCACCTCTATTTGCAGGTACTGAAAAGCTGCCACTTCCGTTTGTCAGTTTTCCCACCTGCAGCAGCTTCCCTGTCTCCTTCTAGTTTGCTCCTCTTCATCTGTGAAGGGTCCGAAAACCCTAGAGAGCTGAACTTGAATTTGCACGCAGATGGAGAACACACAGGCTGAGCGAGGCCAAAGAGGGTAACCGGGGCTGAGACTGAAAATGCAGAATTACTAGGAGTGTGACATTTATTCAAAGATCTCTTTCTATGGAGGCAGAGGGGGGAACGTGTATTTGGGAGGTTAGAGGATTCTGTGAAATATGGTGACTCTGGTACTGAGCATCTATCGTGACGATTCTCTCTGTTTACTCACAGGTTCTTGCCTTTATTCCAGTTAAATGAAATGATGGCATAGCTGAATTTCAGATAAATGAGACTCTACCATATTTGGTTTTCACTACGCTGTGTGTATTTGAACTTAATGATATTGTTATACTGCCTGTGATTTACTTGAAGATACTTCAGCATAAACAGTGTGAGACAGGGGTGTGTGTGTGTGTGTGCGTGTGTGTGTGTGTGTGTGAGCGCGCGCACGCGCGTGCACACTTTATTCTTCACCCTAGGGGATGTCCATTAACATCTGAAGTACCCTCATCAGGAACCCACACTTCATTAGTTAGCATTTGACAGACTCTCATAGTTCATAAACCAGAGGTCTGTTATAGAGTTCAACTACTGTTATCTCCAACCAGCCCTAAAGAGTCTGTAATTAGGATAAGGAAAATACATTTTCACTGATAAAATGAGTGGTCAAAACATGTGGGTCGGCCAGAAATACTAGACAGGTACCTCTCAGCAGGATCAGAGAGGCATCACCTAAGCTTTTGTTCCACCCTGTGCCCAGCCACTGACAGAATTCTGTTGCTGGCTTCCAACAGGAACAGGATACGACTGCATCATGGCTTCCATGCAAGGGGCTTGAGGCATTCACAAGGGAAGGAAGCAGGGTTAAAAAGAATGAAATAAAGTCATTTGCAGCAACATGGATGAATCTAGAGATTGTCATGCTGAGTGAAGTAAGAGAGGAGGAGAAATAGCAAATGACAAACACATTCTATGCAGAATCTAAAAAGAAATACAAATGAACTTACTTGCAAAACAGAAACAGATACGCAGACTTAGACAATGAACTTAAGGTTGCTGCGGGGACTGGGGGGGAAGCATAGGGGAAAGGGATAAAGAGTTTCGGATGGACATGTACACACTGCTATATTTAAAGTGGATAGCCAACAAGGACCTAGTGTATAGCATGGGGAACTCTGCCTATGAGGCGGCCTAGATGGGAGAGGAGTTTGCGGGGAGAATGGATACATGTACATGTAAGGCTGAGTCCCTTTGCTGGCCAACTGGAACTATCGCAACACTGTTCATCAGCTACACTCCAATACAAAATTTAAAAAAATTTTTTTAAATGGTAGGAGGCAGGGATTCATGAAGCCTGCAGATGGGGTATGTGGCTGTTTTTGTCCCTAATAGTGGTAGAATTTAGTATGATGTGGGATTCTATTCCCATGGGCTTCTTCCTCCTCTCACTGAGTTGGCCAAAGTCAGTTCCCAGCATACACGGCCAAACGAGTCTCTTGTGGCGCCATCTATGTTTCTGTAATCCTAGTCCTCTCACTGTACTTTTACAGGTCAGAGAACCAGGGACACAGGAGAAGATGACTGCTGGTGTGAGGATGCCCGGCACAAATGGGCGGTGCTGCTCATGGAACTCCCCGACCTCCCGCGGGAGGTGGGACTCCAGGCAGCTGAAACATGCAGCGGAGTAACCCTGGGGCTGGTGGTGATGGCCATGGGTCACTTACTTTAGCAACTGAGGGTTAGAGCATCATACACAAATCATCACCCTTGAAGCCAGTTCTCAGCTGTAGGCTGCCCAGGGCTCTCTCTATAAACTGGAGAGTAAACATACTCCTTAGTCCCCAAAGTATTCTGGGAGGATGCTACATGTTTCTTTAGTCTCAATAAATAGATGAATAGGTCATAGTCATAGTCCTCAAGGATTATGATCTAATGAGAGAACTATACAAGTGGGCCGGGCAAGAACACTGGAACCGGTTGCCAGGTAGCCATTTCCTTCTCCAGGGAAGGAAATGCTGAGAACCAACTCAGGGATAGGATCCATGTCTCTTCGTCTCCTGCATTGGCAGGCAGATTCTTTACCACTAAGCCACTTGGGAAGCCCAACATTAACTATAAGGGAAATTAAAATAAAAATATCTCCTTGATTGAATCAATACTAAATGTTAATATATATCAATAATACAAGATTACATATAAAGTAAATAAATGTGTTTGTTCATGTCATACAGTAATATTACATTGATCAGTTCATTAAAATAACAATAAGCCTATTACATGTTAGCATAAATAACATATGTTGATGAAAAATAACTATTTTCCAAAACAAAAAAAGAGTTTTTGTGTGAAGAATGGCCTCATTTTACATAATTGCAACTCTCTTTAATGTCTGGCTTAATAGAGGCAGCTGGATTGACATATCTGTGCCTGCAGTCAGTCTGCCGCAATATACTGTTTTGTTTGATGTCTCTGAAGAAAAGCTGCCTTACACAGCTCTGTGCTTAGAAAGAAGAACATCACAGACACCCCCTCTCCCTAAAAGGCAAGAGCTTATAGGCTACATATAAAACTTGTATGTTTGGGGACCTCTCACCCAGAGGGACCTTGAAAACTGACCTCAGCTCAAAGGGAAGTTTTGAAGAATAAGTGAGAGTTGTCAAGGTGAAAAACAAGACAAGCACATTCTAGGTCATGTGCGTGTGCTAAGTCGCTTCAGTTGTGTCTGACTCTGTGCGACCCCATGGACTGTAGCCCCCCAGGCTCCACCGTCCATGGGATTCTCCAGGCAAGAGTACTGGAGGGGGTTGCCATGCCCTCCTCCAGTTCTAGGTCTGTGCTTCCCAAACTGTGAATCCTGATTACCTGGGATTTGGGGGTGGGGCTGGAATTCGCTTTTCTAACAAGGTCCCAGGTGATATTGATGCTGCTGGTCCCCAGAACCGCAGTTTGAGTAGCATAAATCTAAGCCAGCGAAAAAGCAGGAATCGAAGGCCAAGTGTCAGGGAGCAGGCTGAAGTGCAAGGGAATGGCCTGACTAAAGAGATGAGTACAAGGAGGGCAGTTCCGGAGATGAAGGAAGCAGGCCTGGGCTCGGAGATGACAGTGGTAACTTTTCCCACAGGGAAGCCATGAAAAGGTCTTAAGAAGGAGACAAGTCTGGCTCACACGAAGTATCAGGGATGAGATGGTTGGATGGCTTCACTGACTCAATGCACCTGAGCTTGAACAAACTCCAGGAGATGGTGAAGGACAGGGAAGCCTGGCATGCTGCAGTCCATGGGGTCGCAACTTAGCAAATGAACAACAATGAATAACTCAGAACTGCAATAAACACAAGACATATGAGCAAAGTAAGCATGAAAACTCCAGTGGTCACGTACGGATGTGAGAGTCGGACTGTGAAGAAAGCTGAGCGCCGAAAAATTGATGCTTCTGAACTGTGGTGTTGAGAAGACTCTTGAGAGTCCCTTGGACTGCAAGGAGATCCAACCAGTCCATCCTAAAGGAGATGAGTCCTGGGTGTTCATTGGAGGGACTGATGCTGAAGCTGAAACTCCAATAGTTTGGTCACCTCATGTGAAGAGTTGTCTCGTTGGAAAAGACCCTGATGCTGGGAGGGATTGGGGGCAGGAGGAGAAGGGGACGACAGAGGATGAGATGGCTGGATGGCATCACCGACTCGATGGGCATGAGTTTGAGTAAGCTCCAGGAGTTTGTGATGGACAGGGAGGCCTGGCGTGCTGCGATTCATGGGGTCGCAAAGAGTCAGACACGACTGAGCGACTGAACTGAACTGAACTGAACTGAAGCATGAAAAGGATGAAGGGTAGGAAGATAATATTCTCCGTGGATATTATTACAACAGAATTTATTGGGAAGAACATGTGCTTTGGATGAGGATCGAGTTTGTCTAAATTCCAGCTTTGCCCTCTTCAAAATGTTACCGAGTCAACGTTTCAGAGCTTCAGATCCCATGCCGTGTAAAAAGATATGAATTACATGCACCAAGAACGAGTCTGGTGCATAGTAGGTACTCAAAACACTGAAATGAATAGAATAAAGAATTGTTACAGAGATAATTTAACAAATAAAAACTGGAAGTTATTACTGTTATTTTAATATTAGATGAAAGCGTGAAACAAGACAATTGAGCTTAAGGGTTTTGTTTTTTTCAAGAGCAAAAGCACTCAGAATGAAGACCAGAGGGGAATCACCTAAAAGTAAATGTTTTCCTACTGATATGCCAGGCAGTGTCAGCCCATAGTCATCCTTAGTAATGGAAGAGGTGGACTTCCCTGGTGGTCCAGGGGTTACGAATCTGCGTTTCCACTGCAGGGGACACGGGTTTGATCCCTGATCTGGGAAGTTCTGCATGCCTCAAGATGCAGCCAAAAAATAAAATAAAAAAATAATGGAAGAGGAGAGAGACGTCAAATGCTGTTGACGATCGGAAGAGAAGGACCTCAGGCCTCAAGCTAATTATTTTTTCTTTTAATACAACTTGGACCCAAAGATCCAATACAAAATTTGAAGGGTTTAAATCTTATATTTTTCCCCCTTCTGGTTTCCTGGTGGTTACAATGGTAGATTATAATGGGCAAAAATACTAAGGGCACAGAGGAAAAAAATCTATGCATATGAAATATAGCCACTACAGTTTTAAAAGCTCTCTGTCTGCCTGAGCACTCACACTAGGTCTTTCTAGTCCTCTTTCTCTATAACACTTGGCTTGCAGGATCCAGAAATTCCCTCAGCACCACCTGGGATTCTGAGACTCTTAATACCTCATTCTTGGCTTGAAGTGTGAGTTACAGCAGTCACATATGATATGTCACTTTCTCACTCCGTTAGAGCAACCATTGGCTGTCTGACCATAAATTAAAGTTTCCATTACCTTAAAAACAGATTCTTAGTTGGGCAGAATTTGAAAGCCTATTTATTTATCTTGAAGAAAAGACATATATGGGGTTTGTCTAAATCTCTTGATAGGATATCTGAGGAATTGTTTTTCTTTACTTTGAAAGGAAAGACAAGATAAGAGGAGGTTTACGAGAGAAAGCCAAATGTCAGACGAGATAGCTCACTTCAGCTGAGTCGTCAATGAGCATGTCTGGACAAACCACACTATCTCAGCGCTACGAGTCTTTGTATCTGTGTGAGTGATTTGTTATTGCTTTATATGAAAATAGGCAGTGTGAGGAGAAATAAGTGACTTGGACAGGGAGACAGTTAAAAGCCAATTTCTGACAAGGCTTTTCTCAGCCCTTAGGGGGCTGATGGTGATTTCCTGGGTCTTTTAAATCACTGGGAATTCACCTTTCTTAATCTTTGTATGCAGGTCAGGAAGCAACAGTTAGAACTGGACATGGAACAACAGACTGGTTCCAAATAGGAAAAGGAGTACGTCAAGGCTGTATATTGTCACCTTGCTTTTTTAACTTATATGCAGAGTACATCATGAGAAACGCTGGGCTGGAGGAAGCACAAGCTGGAATCAAGGTTGCCAGGAGAAATATCAACCTCAGATATGCAGATGACACCACCCTTATGGCAGAAAGTGAAGAAGAACTAAAGAGCCTCTTGATGAAAGTGAAAGAGGAGAGTGAAAAAGTTGGCTTAAAGCTCAACATTCAGAAAACTAAGATCATGGCATCCAGTCCCATCACTTCATGGCAAATAGATGGGGAAACAGTGGAAACAGTGGCTGACTTTATTTTTCTGGGCTCCAAAATTACTGCAGATGGTGACTGCAGCCATGAAATTAAAAGACGCTTACTCCTTGGAAGGAAAGTTCTGATCAACCTAGATAGCATATTAAAAAGCAGAGACATTACTTAGCCAACAAACGTCCGTCTAGTCAAGGCTATTTTTCCTTGTGAGAGTTGGAATATAAAGAAAGCTGAGTGCCGAAGAATTGATGCTTTTGAACTGTGGTGTTGGAGAAGACTCTTGAGAGTCCCTTGGACTGCAAGGAGATCCAACCAGGAAATCCTAAAGGAGATGAGTCCTGGGTGTTCATTGGAAGGACTGATGCTGAAGCTGAAACTCCAATACTTTGGTTACCTCATGCAAAGAGTTGACTCATTGGAAAAGACCCTGATGCTGGGAGGGATTGGGGGCAGGAGGAGAAGGGGACGACAGAGGATGAGATGGCTGGATGGCATCACCAACTCGATGGACATGAGTTTGAGTAAACTCTGGGAGTTGGTGATGGACAGGGAGGCCTGCCATGCTGCAATTCATGGGGTCGCAAAGAGTCAGACACGACTGACTAAGTGACTGAACTGAACTGAATCTTTGTAATTTCAGTACTCTACGCAAAGGACTTGGCTCTTAAAACGTCCTTGCTGTAAGCTCTTAGAACTCTCACAAAGGGAGAATTAGCCTGTGTTCTATTTTACTTTGTTTTATTTATTTTAATATTTATTTATTTGGCTTCAATGAGTCTTAGTTGTGGCATGTGAGATCTAGTTCCCTGACCAGGGATTGAACCCAGGCCCCCTGCATTTGGAACACAGAGTCTTAGCCCCTGGATCACCAGGGAAGTCTCCATTTTAAGAATTTCTGAATCCACAAAAGCATCTCTTGAAAGAAAGCAAAGAAGGAAGGAGGCTAAAATTTTAATTTCTAAAGCTGGGGAAGCTACCCTACCTGTCTTGATGATGGTTCTGGGTTGGTGCCCTCTGCCTCTAGCCAGAGGGGCTTCCCAGGTAGCTCAGTGGTAAAGAATCCGCCTGCCAATGTATAAGATGCAAAAGATGCAGGTTCGATCCCTGGGTTGGGAAGATCCCCTGGAGAAGCAAATGGCAACTCACTCTAGTAATTTTGCCTGGGATAATCCCATGGACAGAGGAGTCTGGCGGGCTACAGTCCATGAGGCTGCAATGACTGAGCATGCATGCATGCCTCCTGCCAGCACCCCTTGGGGCAACAACCTCCACATTCTCTACAGGTATGAGCCTCAGAGGCGTTTTGCGAAAAGTCCGGGTAACTCCCCAGTTCCTAGTAACTCACCAGCTCCTGTCATTTACCTGAGATACCTGGGGCAATGATTAAGGTCTGGGCATCCACATCCTGTCTCTCGGATACAAATTCAGTGATACTGTTAACAATAACAAAAATTATAGAATGTCTAGGAATGAACCAAACAAGAAACACATAAGATCTATATTTAGAAAACTATGAACATTTACTGAAGGACAGTATGACAAAGGAATCAACTCTGTTCCTGGACAAAGAGCATCAGGAGAATGCCCTCACCCCACCAGGTATAAAGAACCATCACTTTCATGCAGACTTCAAGGACCCTGTTCTTTCTTCCGTACTTTATTGTGGATTTTCTCAGCTCATGATAAAATCATCTACTAGTGTTACTTTCATACGTGGACTTTGAGGTCTCTGGCGATTTCATGAGTGTCTTCCCAATTAAATGATTTTGTTGTTCAATCACCAAGTCCTGTCCAACTCTTTGAGATCCCATGGACTGCAGTATACCAGGCTTCCCTGTCCTTCACTATCTCCCAAAGTTTGCTCAAACTCATGCCCACTGAATCAGTGATACCATTCAACCATCTCATCCACTGTCATCCCCTTCTCCTCCTGCCCTCAACAGGAGTTCCAACATCAGGATCTTTTCTAATGAGTCAGCTCTTCACATCAGGTGGCCAAAGTATTAAAGCTTCAGCTTCAGCATCAGTCCTTCCAATGAATATTTAGGGTTGATTTCCTTTAAGATTGACTGGTTTGATCTCCTTGTTGTCCAAGGGACTCCGAAGAGTCTTCTCTACTTAAATGATAAGATAAATAAAAACAAGGACTGTGTCTTTTCAGTTCAATTCAGCTGTTCAGTCGTGTCTGAATCTTTGCAACCCCATGGACTGTAGCATGTCAGGCTTCCCTGTCCATCACCAAACCCTGGAGTTTGCTTAAACTCATGTCCATCGAGTCAGTGATACCATCCAACCATCTCATCTTCTGTTGTCCCCTTCTCCTCCCGCCTTCAGTTTTTCCCAGCATCAGGGTCTTTTCCAACAAGTCGGCTCTTGGCATCAGGTGGCCAAAGTATTGGAGTTTTAGCTTCAGCATCAGTCCTTCCAATGAATATTCAGGACTGATTTCCTTTAGGATAGACTAAAGGTTGGATCTCCTTGCAGTCCAAGGGACTCTTAAGAGTTTTCTCTAATACCATAGTTCAAAAGCATCAATTCTTCAGCGCACAGCTTTCTTTATAGTCCAACTCTCACATCCATACATGACTACTGGAAAAAACATAGCTTTGACTAGACGGACCTTTGTTGGCAAAGTAATGTCTCTGCTTTTGATATGCTTGCTGTCTAGGTTGCTGCTGCTCCTGCTAAGTCACTTCAGTCGTGTCTGACTCTGTGCAACCCCATAGACGTCCCCTGTCCCTGGGATTCTCCAGGCAAGAACACTGGAGTGGGTTGCCATTTCCTTCTCCAATGCATGAAAGTGAAACGTGAAAGTGAAGTCACTCAGTCGCATCCGGCTGTCTAGGTTAGTCATAGCTTTTTTTCCAAGGAGCAAACATCTTTTAATTTGATAGCTGCAATCACCATCTGCAGTGATTCTGGAGCCCAAAAAATAAGCTCCACATCTGGGGGGAAAAGATCCTGATGCTGGGAAAGATTGAAGGCAAGAGGAGAAGGGGACAACAGAGGATGAGATGGTTGGATGGCATCACCAGCTCAGCGGACATGAGTTTGAGCAAGCTCTGAGAGGTCCACATCTGGGGGGAAATGTTGGATTGAATGCAAGAAAGAGAAGCATACTCTGGTTTTAAAGCTTTGAAGGTGAAGGATCCACTTATGTTTTTATTTATGGAGATATAAAACCTCAGTCACTTTGGATTTATGCGAAAACTGGGCAAATGAACAGGCTTTTAAAACCTGAGGTTTTGGACTTCCCTGGTGGCCCAGTGGTAAGAATCCCCTTGATGCGGGGCAGCTCGCCCGTGTGCCACAACTACTGAGCCCAAGTACTGCAGATGCTGAAGCCCACGTGCCTAGAGCCTGCACTCCACCGCAATGAGAAGCCCGTGCACTGTAATTAGAGAGGAGCCCCCACTCACCGCAGCCAGAGAAAGTTCGTGTACAGCAATGAAGACCCAGAGCAGCCAATAAATAAAGAAATAACAAAATAACTAGAATACTAAAAAAACAAAAACAAAACCCTTAAGGTCTTCATAAACAGTGTGGCTTTCATGGAGTGCTGGATGTGTAATTAAGTGCACAAATGTTTACTGCATATTTCCTCACATTTCCATATAAATTAATTTATTCACCCAAAAACTTTGTCAGGTAGAGATCACTATCATCATTTTATGGGTGTGGAAGAAACAGAATCTCAGAGAATGCAAAAGCCAGATATTCTGATTCCAAGACTGTATTTAACCTCTCCAAAACTACCTCTTTGGGTCAACTAAATGAATGAATGAATGACTCACTGCTAACACAGATCATAATTCTCTCTATGCTTCACATAGTTTCAAAAATGGCTTGGTTTCTGAATGCACGTCTGTTGTTGTATATAATGTTGTCAATACATGTAATATATACACCACTAATGTTACATTATGTAACACCACAAGTCCCATGTTCTGTCTCTCTTCTGACCAAAATACCTCCAGGGATGTTAGAAGGGGCATGGGAGGGGGCATCAAGAAGCACTGTTTGGAGCGGTTTCAAGAAATCCATATAAAGCCATGAGGGTTACTTTTCAATATGCATCCTTGATGCAATTCACAGAGCACCTTGTAGTGCGTCCTCATGGTTGAGAATCCCGATTTGTCTCTGGACTATTTGTACTGATAAAAACAGAGAACATGGCTAAGAGTTCAACCCAAGTTTGTTCAGCAGGGGTTTCATTTCTCCAGTGTGCCTGTGTAAATTGTATTAATAACAAAACCTCATATCTCTCTACCTATGTCATTCTATGACACATTTAATAACAAAACCTCATATCTCTCTACCTGTGTCATTCTATGACACATTTAATAGGCTATAACATGGTGAGATGGGGACTTAGGAATTAGAATAAATTGTGTCATAGGAAAAGCTCCCTGGTAACTCTGACATGACAGACTCTCATGAGTAATCTAAACATTCATTTTGGGTAATGGAACAGCTATCAATAAATTCATTACTTAAGACAATATTTTCACTTCAACTGTCAACAGACAGGGAGCTCCATAATACATTACCAATCAGCATCAATAAGAGAGCAAAATATACTTGAATTTCACAAATACATAGGCATCACACTCTTCCAGTTTCAAAGACAGAGTCAGCCTCATTCAAAATTTTCACAAAACAGCTGTCACAACGACATAAACCTTGCAAATCATTTCACAGCAAGAACTACGGTCGCATGATAAGTAACGGATCTGTTTCCGGTTAACTAGTCTATTTCTTACTTTAAGTATATGCACTGGTGGTTTCAGATGCCTCTGTTTAAACATCTTCTTTGTCTAGCTCTTTCTAGCTTAGTAGTTCTCTCCAGATAGATGTGGAGAGGAGCTGGAACAGGAGAGAGTCTTGCATGGAGAAAAACAGCACTAAAATGACTCATTACCTGTGTTAACATATCCCAGCTCAGACCATTGAAGGGAGGATGAACAAGACACCTGTAACATACTCCATGGGTGAATTTGCCTATCTAGACATCAGACTCATTTGTGACTGTTCTACCTTCTTGTCCCATGATAGGCAGGATTCTGGATTAGAAAAAGGAGAAGGAAATGGCAACCAACTCCAGTAGTCTGGCCTGGGAAATTCCATGGACAGAGGAGCCTGGGGGGAATCCATTCCATGGGCTCGAAAGAGTTGGACATGACTGAGGAAGCAGCAGGTGCTCGCCAGAGGCCCCAGAGCTTTTGATGGCAGAGCCAGAACTGTGGCTGAAGACTCCCGGCTCCCAGGCCTCTTCATCCTGGCCTCTCTCACCAGATACAAGTGTGGAAAACTAGAATCTAAAATATGCCCGAGGGCTTTCCTGGCGTCTCAGTGGTAAAGGATCCTCACCTTCCAATGCAAGAGATGTGAGTTCCATCCCTGCTCCGGGAAGGTCCCACACGGCCCAGAGCAGCTAAGCCCACGCGCCACAGCTACCGAGCCCAGCCCGTGCTCTACGACCCGGGAGCTGCAAATACTGAAGTCTGTGAGCACAGAGCCCGTGCTCTGCAACTAGAGAAGCCACCACAGTGAGAAGCCTGTACACAGCTAGAGAGAAGCCCACGTAGCAATGAAGATCCTGCACAGCCATAAATAAATAAAATCATTAAAAAAAAAAAAGTAGGCATTGTCACCTCGCTTTGTCAGATATCTCTCTTTAACAACAAAAAGTAAGGAAGAGAGATGAAGAGACGGTATCTCTTTTTTTAAAAAAACAAAATGAAATTCTTGCATTTGCAGTTTATTTATTTTTGGCTCTGCTGGGTCTTCACTGTGCCATGCAGGCTTCTCTAGCTGTGGCTCACCGGCTTAGCTCTCTAGCTGCGGAGCATGGGCTTAGTTCTTTAGTTGTGGCGCACGGGCTTAGTTCTCTAGCTGTGGTGCATGGATTTCGTTCTCTAATTGTGGCTCACAGGCTTAGTTCTCTAGCTGTGGATCATAGTGGGAATTTAAAGGGGTGGGAATCCCTCATTGTTCATCAGAAATAATTACAATACATCTTCACAATGAGATACTAAGCGAGCATTACAACTGGAATGACTACCCCAATGTTCATCACAGCACTATTTACAACAGCCAGGACATGCAAGCAACCTAAACATCCATCAACAGAGGAATGATGAAGAAGATAAGGCACACATATACAATGGAATATTACTCAGCCATAAAAAGAACAAAATTTGGGTCATTTGTAGTGATGTGGATGACCCTAGAATCTGTCATACAGAGCAAAGTAAGTCAGAAACAGAAAAACAAATATCACATACTAACACATATATACGGAATCTAGAAAAATGGTACTGATGAACTTATTTGCAGGGCAGGAATAGAGATGCAGATGTAGAGACCAGACTTGTGGACACAGGGTGGGAAAGAGGGTGGGATGACGGAAACAGTAGCATTAACATAAATACACTGTCATGTATAAAGTAGATAGCTAGTGCGAATCTCCTATATAGCACAGGGGGCTCAACTCAGTGCTCTGTGATGACCTAGAGGGGTGGGATGGGGGTGGGAGGGAGGTCCAAGAGGGAGGGGATATATGTATACCTATGGTTGATTCATGCTGTTGTACGGGAGAAACTAACAAAACATTGTAAAGCAATTATACTCCAATTTAAAAAATGAATTAAAAAAAAATTAAAACTGGAAAGACTTCCCAGTATTCTGTTAAGAGAAAAGTGCAGATTATAAAGCAGGATGCTGAGTTCTGCTTCTACTTAACAATGTGGAAAGTCCTAAGAGAATGCTGTTTCCATCTGAATGATGAGAAAAAGCGGAGTGATTTACAAAATTATAACTTTTCTTGAGCCCATCAGAGAGTTGAGGTCACAAGGCAGCCAAGTGAACTGAATTCCAAAGAACGAGAGGCCCTTCCCTGAACCACCTCACTTTTGGCAGAGCACATGCACAAGAGGTAGTCACCGTGTAATTAGCTAAACATTTAATGCATCCTTAAATGCCTAGTGTGGGTGAGTGTGTCAGTGTGGAATAGCTTAGCGTCTCAGACAAGAGGGAGTTCGCACTCACTCTCAAACTCTTTTCTACAGACCTCCACTGGGTGTTCATAAGAAAGGTTAGAGGCAGAGTCGGGAACTGGAGAGAGGCCCCCTGCCCTTCATAGGCATGCAAGAGGTGACACGGACAAGCAGCCGCTGCTGGGGGACAAGCCAGCCTTGTCTTCTTTCCCAGAGCCTTCTCTTGCAAAGCCAAAATCTCAAGCTCCTGGGGGAGGGCAGAAAACCCTCTGGCCTCTAGGACCAGGCAGAAGTCCATTGCTTCTGGGAGAAGAATAAAAGCAAAACTTGCTTGTTTCTGAGGGAGGAGTAGGAAACTCTCTGCCCACAAACATAAGCAAAAAGCCACTGCACCTTAGCGAAGGGTGGAAGCAAAAATCTTCTGTCCACTGGCTTATGCCCTGCTCCAAAGCAGGTCTCTCACTGCAGAGAAAGGCAGGACTGTTTAGAAAGCCTTAACCTGGAAGGTTCAGGCTTGCCTAAGACTGATACAAGGCCAGGACAACAAAGAAACCCCATTACCCCTACAACAAGCCATGCCCAGAGAAAAAACAACAGAAGTGAGTGCCTAAATGCTTAGAAAACTCCTCTGGCACCCCAGGCTCCACTTCACACACACAGTTGACAGCAACCATCAATTGAAGTCTGTGGTGCACTAACTGTAACCATAGCAACAGTGAAACCCAAATCCAGCTCACCTCTTGATTCACTGACTCAGCCTCCACCCTCTGCCACATACCTCCAACACTGATGGCTTGAAAGAATAGGTATGCCCATTCTCGATAATAAATGCTATTTACCTTAGTCTCTCTGTTCTTCCAGGCATGATGTCTAGCATATAATTAAAAATTATGAATCACACAAAAGCACAAGAAAAAAAAATTATCAAGAGATAAGTAATAAATAGAACCAGACTCAAGGATGACCCAGATGTTGCATCTATCAGATAGGGACTTTAAGATAACTATAATTAACATGTTAAAGGGATCTAGTGGAAAAGATGGACAATATGCATGAACAGATGGGAAATTTCAGCAAAGAGACAGGAAGTACAAAAGTGTCAAATGCAAATATTGTACATAAAAAACAGTATCAGAGATTAATTTCTTTGATGGGCTTATTGTTAGGGCATAGCTGAGGAAAGAATTCAAGAACTTGAAGATATGTCAATAGAAATTATTCAAACTGAAATATAAAGATAAAAAGGAGTGAATTAAACAGGACAGCACTTCCAAGAGTTGTGGAACATGAAACAGTAGGACATCTGTGTAATTAGAGTCCCAGAAAGAGACGAAGATAGAAAACAAGGTCAAAAATAATCTGAAGACATGATGACCAAAAATTTTCAAAAACTAATGAAAAAATAAACGAACAGCTCATACAACCCAATTGAAAAATGGGCAGAAGACATAAAGAGACGTTTCCCCAAAAGAAGAAATACAGATGGCCAACAGGCACATGAAAAGATGCTCAACATCTTAAATTATTAGAGAAATGCAAATCAAAACTACAATGAGATTACCACCTCATGCTGGTCAGAACGGCCATCGTTAAAAAGTCTACACACAACAAACGCTGGAAAGGGCGTGGAAAAAAGGGAACCCTCCTACACAGTTGGTGGAAATGTAAATTGGTGCAGCCACTGTGGAAAACAGTAGGGAGGTTCCTCAGAAAAGACTAGAAATAGAATTATCATGTGATTCAGGAATCCCATTGCTGGGCACATACCCAGACAATAATTCAAAAAGATACATGCACCCCTATGGTCATAGCAGCACTATTCACTATAGCCAAGACATGGAAACAAATGTCCATCAGCAGGTAACTGGATTAAGAAGACGTAGTACATATATACATTTCACATTCAGCCATAAGAAAGAACAAAAATAATGCCATTTGCAGCAACATGGATGCAACTAGAGATTATCACACTAATGAAGTGAGTCAGAAAGAGAAAGACCAATACCAGACAGTATCACTTACATGTGGAATCTAAAATATGACACAAATAAACCTATGAAACAGAAACAGAATCAGGGGACAGAGAGAATAGACTAGTGATTGCCAAGGACTTGGGGGGATGAAAGAGTGGGACTTTGGGATTAGCAGATGCAAACTGGTATATGTAGAATGGATAAACGACAAGGTCCCACTGTACAGCACAGGAAACTATATTCAGTATTCTATAATAAACAGTATTGTGATTCAAATATACTTCAATAAAAAATAAATTTAAAAAAATTAATGAAAGACAACCAGCCACAGTTCCAGGAAGCTCAAAGACTCTCAAGCAGGATAGCACTCTCCTGCTCTGCCCTTACTCAAAAAAAAAAAAAAAAACAACCAAATCTAGACACATCAGAGTCAAACTGCTCAAAACCAAAGGCAAAAAAATTCTTAAAAGCAGCAAAAAAACATTACATGTGGACCTGGGTCAGAAGGTAAAGGATTTGCCTGCAATACAGGAGACACGGATTTGATTCCTGGGTCGGGAAGATCCCCTGGAAAGGGAAATGGCAATCCACTCCAGAATTCTTGCCTGGAGAATTCAGTGGACAGAGGAGCCTGGAGGGCTAAAATCCATGGGACCGCAAAGAGTCACACACGGCAGAGTGAGTAACACTGGAGCTTGCTTATGGACCTCTGGTGGTCCAATGGCTAAGACTCGGTGCAAGGGGCCCGGATTCAATCCTGGTCAGGGAACTAGATCAGGAATAATGCTAAGAATTCCAGCAGACTTCTCAGATGCTATACAAGGCAAGATTGACATCTTATTGTTCTGAAAGTCTGCTTTAACATTGTGTTAATCTGGAGTTTTATGTCCAGTAAAAAATACCTTTCAAAGATGGAAGTAAAATAAAGACCTCCAGACAAACAAAAGTTGAGAATTTATTGCCAATAAAACTGTGCTACAAGAAATAGTAAAGAAAGTTCTTTGGGCAGAAGGATGATATCAAGTGGAAATTAGGATACACACAGTAAACAGGCTGGAAAGGATATAATTAAGGGAAATATAAATATATTTTTCTTATTTTAATCACTTTTAAATAGTATATAGAGTATGGATATATTTCGTAGAAAGAACAGCATAATGCACTTTAAAAATCTTTAGAAGGTTGTACATCAAATTTTCAACTAATTTTTTCTAAGTGGAAGGGCTACATATTATTTTATTCTTTACAAAGCTTATTTGTACTTTCTGAATTTTTTGCATCGAATTTATATTACATTTTGTGCTAAAATATATTTTAAAGATAATGTGCAGATTTCAAGAGCTCAGAGGTTACAGAAATTTTCTAAGTTAACTGTTAGAAGAAATAATAACTAGGAAATAAATTTTCTGTTATAAAAAAACTTTTCCCACTTTTTTTTCCTCCTACTATATGGGAAAGAAGAGGCGAAGAAAAGAAAAAAAGGGCCTCTTTGCTGCATAAGCCAATAGTAATAAAGTTAAGTTTCTAGATAATAAATAAGGATTAACTAGAAGCCTCTTAGAAAGGTTGTGGATGTTCTTTCTGCAAGCTTAAACTTTGGGACTGGAGACATATACATGACTTGAAGGACTGTTTATTCCAAGAAAATATTAAAAGACTAATCTCTACATGGTCTAGAAAGAGAGCCAGGAATTGATAATGTCTAAATATTAGTGAGAATATTATCTACTTGCACCAAAATGTCTTTCATTTTGTCAATCTTTCAAATGTCATTCTAATTTTGCTTTGACATCTCTGTAATTATTCAAAATTTACATGGAAACTAACTAAGACTTCTTCTTAGTCTTGATAGCTTCCCAAGTCGTGCAATGGTAAAAGAATCTGCCTGCCAACGCAGGAGATACAAGAGACATGGGTTCAATCGCTGGGTTGGAGTGATCCCCTGGAGGAGGAAATGACAACCCACTCCAGTATCCTTGCCTGGAAAATTCCATGGACAGAGGAGCCTGGTGGGCTATAATCCATGAGGTTGCAGAGTCGGACACAATTGAGCACATCAATATTTTACTTGTTGTTCAGTTGCTAAGTCAAGTATGACTCTTTGTGACCCTGTGGACTGCAGCACACCAGGCTTCCCTGTCCCTCACCACCTCCGGGAGTTTGCTCAAACTCATGTCCATTGAGTCGGTGATGCCATCCAACCATCTCTTCTTTTGTCATCCCATTCTCCTCCTACCTTCATTCCTTCCCAGCATCAGGGTCTTTTCCAATGAGTTGACTCTTCACATCAGGGGACCAAAGTATTGGAGCTTCAGCTTCAGCATCAGTCCTTCCAATGAATATTCAGGGTTGATGTCCTTTAGGATTGACTGGCTTTATCTCCTTGTAGTCCAAGGGACTCTCAAGAGCCTTCTCCAGCACCACAGTTCAAAAGCATCAATTCTTTGGCACTCAGCTTTCCTTATGGTCCAACTCTCACATCGGTACATAATTACTGGAAAAACCATAAATTTGACTAGATGGACCTTTATCAGAAAAGTGATGTCTCTCTCTGCATTTTAATACACTGTCTAGGTTTGTCATAGTTTTTCTTCCAAGGAGCAAGCATCTTTTAATTTCATGGCTGCAGTCACCATCCACAGTGATTTTGAAAGAATAATTTTGTGCAGATATACGGGCTGTTCTTCTTTACGTTTTTTTATTTTTAAGAATTTTTACTGTTCTCTTTTTTGATGTGGTTAATCAAGGCCATGGGGAGCCTGAATCTTTAGAATTCAAGTACATCATTTACATGACAGAATTATTGAAAGGATCAGAAATAGACTGAACAACAATAACAAAGATATAATGTAAGTACATAGTAGGCAGTTCGTGAAAGTGAAAGTGTTGGTTGCTCAGTCATGTCCAACTCTTTTCGACCCCATGGACTGTAGCCCTCTGTCCATGGAATTCTCCAGGCTAGAATACTGGAGTGGGCAGCCATTCCCTTCTCCAGGGGATCTTCCAGACCCAATGACTGAACCCGGGTCTCCTGCACTGCAGGCAGATCTTCACCATCTGAGCCACCAGGATAAACAGCAGCTATTATTGCTGGATGGCATCACTGACTCGATGGGCATGAGTTTGAGTAAACTCTGGGAGCTGGTGATGGACAGAGAGGCCTGGCGTGCTGCGACTCATGGGGTTGCAGAGAGTCGGACACGACTGAGGACTGAACTGAACTGAACTGATTGTTGCCTACTGAACTGACTTGAAGATGCAAGAAGATGCCTTGTTGCCATCAGCAATGAAGCTAAGATAATACTTTACAAACAGCAGTTCAAAAATCCATTGACACCTACTGATTAATATGTCAAAGATGCTCGTGACTGGAATATTCAGATGACATTCGAGACACTGTCTCTTCATCTTGCAGGGGAATTTCACACACAGACATGGATGGTCAGTGTGGGGAAAGAAAAGTGAAACTAATGCAGTTGATGTGTGTGTTCAAACACACACACAGCCACACACAGAGGCACGTTCTCCCAAAGTCCTAGTAGGAAAAGTACCTCTTACAGAGGCAAACAAATGACATTTTCACTTGGAAATTTTTAAAAAGTCAAAATGAATTCTTGAATTATGTGCCACACGGTTTCTCCCCTGTCTAAAATTTTAGCCACTAAAACAGGGAAACTTTGTTGGTTCTGCCACCTCAATATTGAATCATCTGTCCTGTATCCCAGAGTACCATCCAGATGTTTGACTACCGCAGAGTCTCTTTAGAAAGGCCAAAAGCAACATTGGAAAGCAACAATACCCCAATAAAAATTTTTTAAAAGGAAAGGCTAGAAGTTTAGCTTGGGATGTTTCACCTCTTCCTATTGACTTTTAACAAAAGGGACCTGACTGAATACAGCTCATACCTCTTCCACTAATTTTTATCAAGTCCTTGTACCTCAGAAATTCAGAATTTTAACTCCTGTCAACGACAGCTGGATGTAGAGAAAACTATTCAAAGAAATAAATTATTTCATTCTTAAAAGTCTTACAGAGCCAGGATAGGATGTGACAGTTTTAAAGTGAGGACAGAGATGGAGAGAAGCTTCCAGGGCCCAAGCTGTTATCCAGAGATAGGCTGTCTCTCACAGGGCTTCCCAGGTGGCGCTAGTGGTAAAGAATTCCCTGCCAGTGCAGGAAACCCAAAAGATGTGGGTTTGATCCCTGAGTTGGGAAGATTCCCCGGAGGAGGAAATGGCCACCCACTCCAGTATTCTTGTCTGGAAAATTCCATGGACTGAGGAGCCTGGCAGGCTACAGTCTGTGGGGTCACAAAGAGTTAGACACGACTGAGCACTCAAGTGGAAGAAAAGATTCAAGGAAAAGGAACGTTTACATAGACAACGAACATGTGAAAATAATAAACCTGAGCAAGATGATGGAGCCAGGAGGGGAAATAAGAGGACAAAACCCTCATGCCATCAAAATAAAACATCTGAGCAATAGGCTGAATGGCTTTTGTTCTCTCAAGAGGCTGGGGGAGAGGAAGACATGGGGAACAACAAAGACGTGAGAACACTGTGTGACAGAAGAGGGAAAAATGTCCCTGTGCAGAGAAGGGCACCAAGGAACAAAGCCCCCTGGCAGGGAAAGAGACAAAGACAGCCAAGATGGTAAGAGGCCCATCAACAAGATGGCATGAACTGGAAACAGCTTCAGGGGACAGGCCTGAGTAACAGGAGAGGTGGAACCAGGAGCAGCCAAGGCATCCATGGCGAGAGACCCCAGTCAGGCCATGGGCGGATGCCTGGCGAGGCTTCCTTTCTCACTTTCCCAAACCCAAATCAGGCTCTAGACAGAAAGAGCAAGTTCTGTCCAGAATCTGGTTCTCTTGTTCCTGATCCATTGCCAGCATCTACAGCAGAGCCTGGTATGCACCGAATGCTCATTCATGGTTGAATGAAAAGCGATACATGTAGAAAAGAAAAGGAGGCTGGCTGCCCTGAGAAACGCCACGTGTCTCATACGTGTATTAGTCACTCAGTCGTGTCCAACTCTTTTCCACCGTATGAACTGTAGCCCGACAGGCTCTTCTGTCCATGGGATTCTCCAGGCAAGAATACTGGAGTGGGTTGCCATTTCCTTCTCCAGGGGATCTTCCCAACACAGGGATTAAACCAAGGTTCTCCTGAATTGCAGGCAGATTCTTTACCATCTGAGCCATGAGGGAAGCCCATGTGCCTCATGGCTTCCATTATTTTTTAATATTTCTTTATTTGGCTGTGCCAGGTCTTAGCTGTGGTACTCAGGATCTTCAATCTTCCTTGAGGCATGTGGGATCTTCTGGTTGTGTGTGGACTCTTAGCTGCAGCATGCAGGATCTAGTTCTCTGACCAGGGATCAAACCTGGCCCCCATGCATTGGGAGTTCAAAGTCTTAGCCACTGAACCACAGGGGAACGTCCAAAGACTTTCATTATCGAGGTGTGAGTGGGCAGAGACGATGCCCAAGAGCTGGGCTCTGCGTATAGCATGGCTGAGTGATGCTCACCCTGGGGACAGTTTGATTCAGCTCTTGCAAGACCATCAAGGACCCAAGAGAGACAAGCAGTGCTCAAACCACAAGTGACTGATGAGCAAGGGAGTGCAGAGGGTGTTTATGCTTGAAAGACTCTGTCCCCAACATCTCATCCATGTTTGGATGTTTGAATGTCTCATTATCTAGAATCTCTCCTTTGGGGGTAATTTCTATAGAATTTTCCACAAAATACAATTAGCCAACCAATGTGCTCAGCCATTCAAAGTCACTAAATTCTAGACAAGAATTGTTGTATCACTCTAGCAACAGTTAAGAGTAGGGCTGCAAGGCAAAAGAACTCAGGGTGGAGAGAGACTCCCCAAGACCCAGCATGGAGCCAGAACCAAAGAGCAATGGATTTGGTCAACAGAGATGGAACCAAGCTGATTGTTAATTCCCAGCTGACTCACCCCACCCACCTGGGGAATCCCCCAAGTGGAAGATGAAGTTTTAAGGATAGAGAAGTGAAGATAAGTCAATTGTAGACTTGTTGTCTGACTGCTCTGTCTTAGTCATGCAACAGAGAAATACACTTAGGGTTTACACAGAAAGGACTAAAATAAAGTCATAAGAAGGACAGTATCATTGAGAGATTTGGTGCTTGTCCTTTAAAAAGGAAAAAAGAAAAAAAAAGACAAATGATAACAAATCAGGAGACAAATTGAAGTGAAATCAACCTCAAAAAGATTCAAATGCCTTTCTTCCTGAAATGGCAAGATTTACACATTTTCATCTCTTCTAAGGGCTTCCCAGGTGGCTCAATGATAAAGAACCCTCCTGCCAATGCAGGAGACTACAAGAGACACTGGTTCAATCCCTGGGTTGGAAAGATCTCCTGGAGGAGGAAATGGCAACCCACTCCAGTATTCTAGGCTGGATAATCCCACGGATGGAGAAGCCTGACGGGCTACAGTGCATGGGGCCACAGAGAGTCAGACATGACTGAGGGGTAAACATAGCACAATCCCATCCCCACCCCACCTTCCTTTCGGTGGAACTCCAGTGGTAACCCTGGACCACAGAATGAAACATGGGAAGTCACAGCTAAGGACGGAGCAGAAAGATGAAAGAATCCAGTCCTCTCCTGGCCCTGTATGGCTGCCATAACCTGGACCTGTACAATTCTCTCCTATGTGAGAGAAACGAACTTCTACCTTAAGACAAACACAATTCCCACCTGACAGACCCACTGTCAACCTGATGAGTAGCCCTTTCTAGGCTCACCCCCAACATTTTCAGGGTCCAGGCCAAGAGAAGAGGTGGGGGCCCTTAGCTGTGGCTGAGCCCCTTTTCTTCCCACGCCTGTCTTCTTTGTGTGGAAATCCAGGCCCAGGTGTCTAAGTTCCTCCCCAGGCCAACACGGCCCCTCGGCCACTCTGGGTCTAGGGCGCACGCACTTCCCTTCAGGAGGACAGAGCCTAGAAGAGGCTGGTGCAGACTCTGAAAGTGAGCTCAGAGACACTTGGACAGGGAATTCCAGGATCCTAGGACCCTGAGGCAAGGTCTAGAAGTGGAAGGAGGTTCCAGGTGGCAAGCCCTTGTGCTCTGTGATCTTCTTGCCCTGCGAGGACAAACACAGCTCTTGAAGGCACAGGAGCCAGGCAGGGACCCGAACCACCATGACCTAAATGTGATACCATGGGCTTCTCACCCTCTCATCTCCTAATGCCTGCCCTTTCGGCGTTCACAACTTGACAACAGAGCGAAACCTGAAGTTGTCCAGCTACCTGCTTGTAATCACCTTGGTAGAATGACCTCTTAGAGGAAAAGTTTGGAACTAAAACAACTGTGCCACTTTCCTATTACCCTTAAGTGAAATTTGCTCAGTCGTGTCCGACTCTTTGTGACCCCATGGACTATAGAGTGCATGGAATTCTCCAGGTAAGAATACTGGAGTGGGTAGCCTCTCCCTTCTCCAGGGGATCTTCCCAACCCAGGGATGGAACCCAGGTGTCCCACATTGCAGGCAGATTCTTTACCAGCTGAGTCACAAGGGAAGCCCTATTACCCTTAAGGCCTCTATTTTCTCTCTTTTATTAGACTGTATAATGGAAAGCTGAGCACGCTTGGCTCTCAGGCAAGCTTTTCTTTTAATGGGTTGTCATTGGGATGATCAAGCACAGTGGCTCCATCAACTGTAATATTAATGCTAGGGGACTTCCCTGGTGGTCCACACTTCCACTGCAGGAGGTATTGGTTCAATCCCTGGTGGGGAACTAAGATCCCACATGCTGCACACAGTGGTCAAAAAAATAAATTAAATAAAACGAAAATTATCAGTGCTCGTGTTCTGATTGAAGGTGTGTGTGCGCTCAGTCGCTAAATCATATCTCAGTCTTTGGGACCCCACGGACTGTAGCCCACCAGGCTCCTCTGTCCATGGGATTCTCCAGGCAAGAATAAGGAGTGGGTTGCCATTTCCTTCTCCAGGGAATCTTTCCAACCCAGGGATTGAATCCGAGTCTCCTGCTCGACAGGTGGATTCTTTACTATTGTGCCACCTGGGAAACCTTCTGAGTGAAGGAGGAGTCTCTAAATCCTGGGTCTCTGTCATTTACACATTTGCCTGTTTGAGAAAACTCTCCAAGTGTTTAGCTAGGTCTCTTTGCACAAATATTGCTCTCCAGGAGGCAGTGGAATCAGTGGCAAATCCCGGCCACTAAAACTGGAACAAGGACTGTTGCCCTCAGAGGACCCCAGAGGGGATGGGAATTCTGTCCAGGAGAGGGACTCTCTAAGGAGTGCTGCTGACATGGCACAAGACTGGGCTACGAGTGAGCAACTTCTTCTGTTTTTCAAGATGCCCCTCCCACTTGGCACAGAACAGCAAGGTCTGGGACCCGATATGGCCATGCCACCCGTGATGGGACCCACTGCTCCAGCTCCCACCCCCATGAGCAAGGACTCACTCCTTAAGGAACCTACGTCCTCTATGGGGCCTGAATGACAGGACTGGTAAAGCTGGCTTCATGAATGTAGCTCTCTTGCTGTAGTTCAGTGATTCTTTTATTATTATTATTTATTTATTTATGGGGCTGCATCGGGTCTTAGGGCTTCCCTGGTGGCTCAGTGGTAAAAAGCCTGCTTGCAATGCAGGTGCTGCGGGAGATGCAGGTTCAATCTCTGGGTCAGGAAGATGCCCTGGAGGAGGGCATGGCAACCCACTCCAGTACTCTTGCCTGGAGAATCCCATGGACAGAGGAGCCTGGTGGGCTGCAATCCATGGGGTCACAAAGAGTTGGACACGACTGAACAATGAACTTCCTATGTTGAAATTGAATCCTCAAGGCAATGACGGGCTTCGGGAGGTGAATAAGTCATAAAAGTGAAGCCCTCATGGACAGAATCAGGGCTCTTATGAGAGAGACCCCAGAGAGCTCTCTTGCCCCTTCTGCCTTATGAGGACATAAGACAACAACTATCTAGGAACCAGGAAGCAGGCTCTCACCGGATACCAAATCTTCTGGTGCCTTGATCTTGGGCTTCCCAGCCTCCAAAACTGTGAGAAATAAATGTCTGTTGTGTAAGCCACCTGGTCGTCAGTATTTTTGTTATAGTAGCGCAAACAGACTGACAGTACTTCTATTCCCAACTTTCTATTTACATTTTGTTTATCCGTTTTCTCATAGGAAAAATGGAAGGCAGGGGTTAACTGATTTGTAAAAAGCTCTAAAACTCAAGGGCTCTATAGAGTTCTATGAAGTGACAGACATAATAAATATTCTTGCCCCCATCCTTATCTAACTTCTCATCCTTCAGGTCTTGGCTTGGGAGTTACTTCCTTCCAGTCTGCAGGGTGGGCTAGGAGACCCCTCTCTGTGTTCCCATGGTGCCTTACTCTACTCTATTATATATCGTTCTCCTCCTTCTACAGTATAATTATCTGTAAGTTAATTTGTGGGTTCCCTGTTAGTCTGCAAATTCTGGGGAAACTGAGACCAATCTTTCAGACTATATCCTCAGCTCTGACTTCCAGCAGGAGCTCAATGATATATGAAATGATACTGTGAATGAATGGTTTCTGATACTACAGTCCTTCAGTCACTGAACTGGTGATGAAAGATGTTCTCAGACATCTATTCAGGGAATATGCTGAAATAGTCTTTGTTCTTCTGCCTGCCTTTAGAAATAGTCTTTGGACACATGTACCATGAGTATACACCTAATGAATCAGATTACCACATTGTTTAAAAGAGAAAACTTGAAAAAATTTTTCCATTTTTATGGTCAGAGAAACCACACTATTATACTCGGCTCATGAATATTCTCATGAATAAAATAGAAGATCCTCTGCCTTCTCATCTGAGCTCTTCAAATTAATCTCAGGTCTGATTGTCCCAAAGCATTACTAATTGTATAGCAACATCATTTATATCACAAAATTAGAAACGACATACATTTCCTGTCGTGGAGTGATGGTTAAATAAACTGACACTCAAACAGTGAACCCGTGAAGCCTTTTATAATGGTGCCTACAACATAATCTGAAGTTAAAAGGCAAGACATAAAATTACATAAGCAGTATGACTTTCACCATGTAAAAATATGTCAAATGTAAGCATAAATGTAGAAGATATTATAGAATCTAAACTGTGGTTGTGTTTATGTGTTAGAACTATGGGTGATTTTCTTTCTACTTCTCTGAATTCTGCAGGTTTTCCTATTTTACTCTCATGTTAAAAAATCAGAATCAAGAAGTCATTTAATTGAAAGCATCTTATTATTTTCTGCTATAAAACTTTTGGCTATTGATACTGGTTGTGTCCACCTGAAAGAACTGTCTGGAGGAGACAAAGAAGACCCGGAGGTGAAGCCAACAGAAGCAGAGATTAGCGGACTTCCCTGGCGGTCCTGTGATTAAGAATTAGCCTTCCAATGCAGGGGACACGGGTTTGATCCCTGGTTGGGGAACTAAGGCCGTGGAAGCAGGGGGTGGACTGGAGTAGCTCCTGCCTAGGACATGAGTCATCACGAGTCTATCATTGTGTGCCAGGCATTTCCCATCCTTTTTGTTTTCATTATGTCCTCACAAAAACTGTAAGAGACAGGTACTACTGTTACCCCCATCCTACAGCCACAAATGAGCCCTGAGAGCAGTCAACTCTTTTGCAAGGATGTGGAGGTGCTCAAGTGCAGGTCTGTGCAATCTGTCTCTTCCACCCTCCCTTTTCTCACCACCATCTTCGACGTGAGAAGAGAGGCTAAGGATCAAAGGGGCACATTTCTAAGCCATACTTCCTCTCATGCAAGGAACTTTGCCTCAAAGGTACAGACTCCATTTCCATTATCAGGAGATTCTGTTTGACAGAATGCTTCAAATGATTCCTGCCTGTCAGTGGAGATGGTCTCCAGGGACCATTTGTCCACCATACCATCTCAAGACCCTCACTAGAATGCCATCCTCAAGTCATCTCTCTTTGCACATAAATCTATTGTTTTGGGGGCAAGGAACCTATTTATAAGTGCTCTCATTGTGGCCAACTCTGCTGATCTAAACCAACATGAGTTTCCCTGGTGGCTCAGATGGTAAAGAATCTGCCTGCAATGCCGGAGACCTGGGTTCAATCTCTGGGTCGGGTAGAACCCCTGGAGAGGGTAATGGCAACCCACTCCAGTATTCTTGCCTGGAGTATCCCATGGACAGAAGAGCCTGGTGGGCTACAGTCCACAGGGTCGCAAAGAGTCGAACATGACTGAGCAACTAAGACTAACGCATTGCGGCCCACTCTGCAGATCTAGAGCAACATGGATGCAGCCCAAGCCGGCTTCCTAGTGGAAATGTGAACCTTGGATGCTCCCCACTTGCAGCACAGTGACAGGCAGGCTGTCACCGGGGGGTTGTTGAAAGGAGATTCACCCTGTAAACGCTGACGGGCTGAAACCGCTCAGCTGACACCGTGCACGCACACAAGCATTTTGAGGCTCTTTGTTACCCGGTCATGTTTTCTCTGCACAGAAACCTTCTGGTGTTAACAGTTCCAGGAGTGGGGGAGGGGAGACTTCACTAGGAGAGGATTCCGGGAGAACAGAGCAGGGGACGGAGAGGGAGGCCAGTCCCACTGGAGTCCAGTATGTCACTAAAATAAAGCAAATCCTCTCTGCCCTCCTCGCCAGCCCAGGGAAGCTCGGACGAGCAAGTGAGGAAAACAACAGAGACATTCCATGAAATCAGCCACGCAGATGGGTCGGAAAGAAATGACAAGTGAGCTTACAGGAACTCTATTTCAAAATCAAGGTCAAATTCAAAACAAATGTGTGAGCAGGGGAAAAACATCATGATCAAAAGGGAATGAATCCACAGAGAGCGACCCTAACAAGAAGATCCAATCTGCAGGGGAACTGCCTGGGGATATTATTACACCCCACTGGGCTCTGTCTCTGGATCCTGTCCCTCAGGGATATTGATGGTGAATGCTCACTTACTTTCTCTGGAACCGGACCACGGGGTCAGCCAGCAAGTCGGTGACGTCAAGCTTCCTCCCCTTCTCAATGACGTCCCGATGCTTGCGGACAAACAGCCAGCCGATGTGGGAGAAGAAGAAGCCCCGGCGGGCATTGTGCGGGTCAGCGTCCGTCTCCGAGTACTTGTGATGGACTCGGTGGTCCCTCGACCACTCAAAGATGTCGTTCTGCAGGGAGAAGGCAGACCTGAGTGAAGGGATCAAGCACCCCGGCGTTTCCTGAAAGTTCCCCAATTTCCCCCACCCCCCTGCCTACTCCCACCCCCACTTCCATCCTCACCACTGGCAGACTTGCGCCCATCCTCAACTCACAGTCTCTCAACCTCAAGTTCAGTCCCCGGGGGTTGGTTTGGGATGATTTTCATCCAAACAAAAATACATCCTCACTTAGTAGGCATCTTAGCTTGTCGTTGCGTGTGTGCTAAGTCGTTTCAGTCATGTTCAACTCTATGTAACCCTATGGACTGCAGCACAGACTCCTCTGTGCAGGGGATTCTCACTTAGTAGGCATCTTAGCTTGTCCTTGTGTGTGTGCTAAGTCACTTCAGTCATGTTTAACTCTGTGAGACCTTATGGACTGCAGCCTGCCAGACTTCTCTGTCTATGGGATTCCCCAGGCAAGAATACTGGAGTGGGTTGCCATGCCCTCCTCCAGGGGTTCTTCCCCATCCAGGGATTGAACCCAGGTCTCCTGCATTGCAGGCAGATTGTTTACTGACTGAGCCACCAGGGAATTAGGGTGTGCCCACTGTAGGAGGTTCCAGCTTGTTGAGTGAACTAGTAAGGAAGTCAGAAGAAAGTTCTGGTGGGGACTACTGAAGCCCACTGGGAGATCATTCATGTCCAGAAAAGAGACATTCATCCTCAAGGAGAGGAGCAACCCTGAGTATAGAAGGGGGTTAGTTGTTGGCCTGACTCTCTCTGTCCTTCCTCCTTCTCTTCAATGGGCTTCCTGTCCAACACACCAGAGAATAGAAAGTCAGTAAATAAAAACCCAAAGAGCTACTTCACCAAATCTCTGCAAAATGCCAAGGCACAAATAATATTGTCTGAGGACTGCTCTAATAGTTTGTCACAGACAGGAAGGGAGGGGACTTGGCTCTTTGAGGAATCTGGTCTGCTTGGCAGCATCCCAGGTGGAGAGGCAGGCGGCACTCACTGGAATCCCATGAGAGATTCTGGTGCCCAAAGAAGCAGACACATCGGAGTCCAGCAGGTTCTGCCAAACCCACAGATGGAGGCGGGGCTTGGGCACACATGGGCGATCAGCTGTTGACCTCATGACAGGAGACAGTGTCAGGGTCTGGAGGTCCTAGGTGAGCTATCCGAGGAAGTATTTCAGCTCAAACTGTTAATGAAACCTTAGCTATAGCCATGGGCCAGAGAGATCTATAGATTTTTTTCAGTTTATACTCTATTTTGCTCTTATTTGATAATGCTTTCAAAACGTTGAGAATGGCAAATTAAGTCGGGAAGTAGCATTTTTGATAGGAAAATCGCAGCTGACCCTTGAACAACATGGGTTTGAACTGCACAGGTCCACTTCTACACAGATATCTTTCAATAGGAAATGCTATAGCACTTCATGGTTTGAGGTTGGGTGACTCTGAGGATGTAAAGGAACCACAGATAGGAAAATTCAAAGAAAAATTATAGGTGGATTAACCTCCGAGTTATTCAGGGGTCAACTGTAATCTGAAAATAAAAACAAATGTATATAGTGTATAAGCCCTTTAAAAAGAGATAATAATGTTTTATACTGTATTATTCAGTACTGAGTCATGCTTTCATTAGGAATCTGTCATTTCACAGATATTGGCTTCTTCCTAATGATGATAAGAGAGAGAATTGCTTTATTCTCAAAGTTTTAACAGTTCTTTTAATCAGAAAAGGATTTATGGAGTTTTGTGTATGTTTGTGTGTATGTCTGGCTCACCCAGTGCTGTTGGAAGGTGATTTGATCTTGTTTATCTTATAACTAAAAATTTGCTTAACACTTGGGTAATGGGACAAACAGGGAAAGTAGAAAGACCTTAAGAAGTATATGCTCAGCTTTGAATACAAAGAGGGAAAAAAGGTGCTTAGAAGTCTGTGTAAGGTGAAAATTATAGCTTGGCTTACTGTGATAAGAAAGAGGTCTTTAAATTTTACCAATGTGTTGAAACACAGTGGCTGGAAAGAGTGAAAGCATTCATTATTTATCATCACAGAATCTGGAGTCAGGAAGGAATTGCAAATGTCAAGATGACTGCAGCCTGGGGAATAATTTATTACTTTTTCATCCAATTTATTGCTTTTATTGCAAACCCATCTGAATATAGGAAGGAGGGGCAACACTCTGTCCCCAGTTCACGAAATTAAGGCTTAGAAGATATGTATTCAAGTTCATCTAGTAAGTCAAACCAATCACGGAACAAAGATGGAGCTCTTTCGGTTCTTAGTTCACACTCATTCAACAAGATATTTCCCTTATCCTTCAAGTTCAGGGGAGAGGGAATCTTTGAAAGCTAAGTCTCATTTTTCTTGTTAAAAGGTTATGTTGACTCTTGAATTTATTACAATGCAATTTTATAAAAACTAAGTGGAGGGCTCCAAAGGGCTAGAAACATTATTCTTATAAAATTAAGCAAGATATAACAACAACAAAAGAGTGATAATGAGGACAAGTTGGAGCAGAGATGTTTTTTTAATTCCTCTCACCTGGAGACCTTCCCTACAGAAGCTCCTCTGAGTGAAGCAATGGAATGAAGCAAGGATTTTGGCCACATTCCAAATAATTGAGCATACAATCGAGCCCAAATACTTTATGATGTACTTTGAAAAATCTTTTATTTATTTTTTACTCTAAAATTGAGTCCAATGAAAGAGTGACTCAAAGAACAAGACATAAGCCAACAATAGGGCAGAAAGGAAGCAAGAGTCACACGCTAATCCCTAGGGCTTTTTCTTCCTACCTTCCTGCATTTTGTTTCCACCCTGAAGTGGTTGGGTGTGGAAGCCAACGTGGGAACAGCATTCGTGTTTGATGAAAAGGTGTGTGCAGCAAGGGTGTGTCTGGTACAATCAATAAGTGAGGAAGTGCAAGCTGAGGGCTGATGAGAGACGGCGGTCTTCCATCGATGAACTGTCCATCAAGTCTGCATATTCCGTCTGCCCATGCTCTGTGTGGACATTTTAGCAGGAGCATGATGTTGAATCCAGCAGCAATTCCTGAAGTCTAAATACCTTTCTCACCAATCAATTAACAAATGATGCAACTTAGAGCTTGTACTTCCCAGTCGGTTTTGGTAGATTACAGTCCTAATACCCCATTATCTTCAAAAGTGGGCACTCACCACATGTTTACTGATCATTCCTGACAGAGGGAAAGAGTGAAGGCAGGAGGAGAAGGGGATGACAGAGGATGAGATAGTTGGATGGCATCACCGACTCTATGGACATGAGTTTGAGCAAGCTCTGGGAGTTAGTGATGGACAAGGAAGCCTGGCCTGCTGCAGTCCATGGGGTTGCAAAGAGTCGGACACGACTGAGCAACTGAACTGAACCTGATAGAGGATTTTTGGTGGTGAAGGGGGCTACATTAGTTCTAAGAGTGCTGGCTATAACTGAGGCACAGGTGGATGTGGGGTGGGAGGAGCAGGAGAGGAAGAGAGCTTATCAGGAGTGCATCCCTCTGTGGCAGGTTTATTATCTAAGGATCCGTACGATGCCCTACTTTGTGCTGTCCAAATACAGTGCAAGCCACACATGTGACTTGAATTTCCCTAGTAACTACACTAAAAAAGTGAAATTAGACAAATGAAGTAAGTTTTACTCATATATTTTTACTAAACAGACTACATCATGACTACATGTCATTCAATATATTATTAGCATAAAATCATTAATGAAATATTTCACAGGACTTTTTTCTGGACCAGTTCTTTTGAAACTGGGTATTTTACACTTCCAGCACACCTCAATTTGGACCATCCACATTTCTAGTGTCACACACTTCAGCTGCCATGTGTGGCTGGTGGTTACCATATTGGGCAGGGCAGGCTTAACCCATGACTTGGACACTTTTCTATATGTGTTATACTTTTAAAGATTTTTAAAAAGTCAAAGTTGCTTATGGATGACACTGAGAAACTGGCATAAATCATGTGAATGGTGAATGCACTGCACGTATCAGACATGCTAAAATAGTGCAATTTGTTTTCTGGAGTTTATCTTAGGGAAACAATCATGGCTGTGTGCAAATGCTTAATCACAAAGATGTTCACCGAACTTGGAAAAACCCTGATTTTCCACAAAACAGAGTTTTACTTACTACCTTGTGATACATTCATTAATTGAATAATATTTGTGTGTGTGTGTGTGTGTCCACAGAAATTTTCTGGAGAGAAACATGAAGTACACAGTCTTAGGGTTATGTCAAGGAAGGAAGACTGGAAAATAGGAGAAGTACTTTTTATTCTATACTCAGAAATTTTTAACAAGAGCATCTGTTGGTTTTGTATTTCAAAACTAGCAAAAAGGGACTTCCCTGGTGGTCCAGTGGTTAAGACTTCTAATGCAGGGGGTATGGGTTTGATCCCTGGCAGGTGAACTAAGAACCCCCATGCCTCGGGGCCAAAAATAAAAACCAAAACATAAAATAGTAGCAATATTGTAACAAATTCAATAAAGACTTTAAAAAATGGTCCACACCAAAAAAATCTTTTAAAAAAACTGACAAAAAATGTATACTGTAGTACTGACATGGACAGGTGAGGTAGAAAGAAAATAAGAGATAGATTAATGAATACACTGGGCTTCCCTGGTGGCTCACAGGTAAAGAATCCCCCTACCAATGCAGGAGACACAGGAGACACAGATTTGGCCCTCCCAGTCAGGAAGATACCCTGGAGGAGGAAATGGTGACCCACTCCAGTGTTCTTGCCTAGAGAATCCCATGGACAGAGGGGAGCCTGGTGGGCTACAGTCCATGGGGTCGCAAAGAGTCAGACACAAATAAGCATGAACACAGGAATGAATGGATTCTTAATAAAAATATGTATTTAAGCATAGAAAAATGTTTACATATGTGTCATCCTGTTTATAGCTGTTCTCCCTAGGAAGCAGGGGCAGTGGATGACTTTTAATTTTTTTCTTTGTTTGTTGTATTTTCTACATTTTTATAAATAATAAAGTTTTTCTTCTGTAATATGAGGGTAACAAATTATTTTTAAGTTTCTGCATGCCGGAATCAAAACAATCACCTTCTGCCACCAGTCCCATGTTAGGAAAAAATGATGAAGCAGTAATATTCATCTAGTAAGGCAGTCAGTGAAACATCTTTATATCACCCTTCTTCGATCTCTGTTCTTACGAGCACTAATAAGCCAATCCCAACTCAAGTATACTGACAGTGCCCTCGCTGAAACCCACCCTGGGTCCTGTACCTTTATTACTTCACTCTCCATCATAGATAATATCCCTAACCAGGTCCCTGCTGAGACTGTAGAAACTGAAATTGATCCTGTGGTGATATTTCTCCATAAACTCAGCCTTTGCGTGTTCTCTGGGACTCGAGTAAAGGTAATCAATCTCAAAAGCTTCACTGAAGCAGATAAGAAAGAATCTGCTCTATCAGAACTACTTTTCTCCCAACCTCCTTTTATACTGAAAATAAATTCTTGAGTCTAATCCTCTAAATGGCAGTAGGGGAACCTGTCTTTTAAGGCCCACCTCATTTGCTCTGGGAGTAAGATGAAGGCCAGGTGTGAACATTTAGCTTGTCCCAGTCAACAGATCTAAGACCAGAATCATTTTTTTAACTTTTCATTTTCTATTGGAGTACAGCTGATTAACAGTGTGATGGTTTCAGGCGGACAGCAAAGGGACTTAGCCATACACATACACGCATCCATTCTCCCCCAAGCTCCACCACCCCCACCCTCCATGATGCCACGTGACATTGAGCAGAGTTCCCTGTCGAGACTGGCATCACTGGCTGCCTTTCCCCTAGAGTAACTGCAAACAGATGCTTGCTTCTGACCAGACACCCGTGTGGCTGTTCTGTCTGCTAATTCAATTGTGTGGCTGCTTAAAATTCCAAAAGGGAAAGTTTACCAGGTGGTCTCAAAACACACCCCCAGGTAATTCCACTTGTATTCATAATACACCTTCGTTTCCAGTCAGCAGTGAAAAAGAAAGTAGGGCCAACATGTCAGCTTTGAACAGGCAAGTTTTAGAGTCGAGTGTATGTATGTGTGTGAGTCCTTTGTGAGTAATGGCATCCTGTCTGAGAAAAGAGTCGTTTTATCAAGTGGGTCAAAGAGGGAAAGACGCTGGGGCCTCCAGTCTTTAGGGACCCGAAGTCTCATTCGAAACAGACTTTATCTCAGTCTCCAAGTCTGAACCTCATCTTCCCCAGTTCAGATGACAACACTGCACTATTCAAACAGTGAAGAACGTTCGGTGCTTTCCCCACAGTTGATACTGGGTCAGTATTGATTTCCCTCCAGATAACACTGACAATCTGTAAGAAGGGCCTAGAAAGTCCCCAAGAAGGCCTGGCATCAGCCTTCACCACCTGGCAAATTGCAGCTTCGAAAGAACAAGTCTCCACCTGCTGTCTGGCCCTCATGCGGTGCTAAGCCTAGGGAAGTTTTAGGAGCCAGGCGAATGTTGAAAAACCAGTTTTAGCATTTAAAAAGTGTTTGCTGACAAAACTTAAAGACAGCAGGGGTGACTCATGTTTTCTTTTATTCCTCCAGTATTTAAATTCTTACACAAAGAATATATTTGTGTAAGACATATTTTTAAGACACATTTTTAAGATGGCTTGGGTAGTCCTCTTGGTAGACTTCTCTGGTAGCTCAATGGTAAAGAACTCGCCTGCCAACAAGGAGACATAAGAGATGTGGGTTCGATCCCTGGGTTGGGAAGATCCCCTGAAGGAGGGCATGGCAACCCACTCCGGTATTCTTGAGAATCCCATGGACAGAGAAACCTGGCGGGCTACAATCCATGCAGTCGCAAAGAGTCAGACTTAGCACCAGCACCTTGGTAGACTAGTTTGCCTTCTGTGAATCTTTCCAGTTTGGGTTTTGGATGATTTTGGTCTGTGAGGTGACCATTGTTTAGTCTCCTAACCTAGATCTCTCTCACTCGATGAGTCAAAATTTCAGGGAAGAAAGGACCTGGAGGACAATGACAGTCCAGTCACCATAGACACACCTCACTCCCAGATCTTGGTTTTTAAATACCATTCCCCACTAAAAACAAATCAGAACTCTTCGGTGGAATGGCTGGTGCCAGGACAAAGGCAGGGAAAGCACAAAAGGAACCTGGCATATTTTGTGACACTGGAAAGTAAGGGATTGCTCCAAAATAGGACGGGGACCTGTCAAAAGGACACAGGAGTTCACCTGCAGTGCTCCCACTGAACAAACTGGGGTACTCTGATGAATAATTTGGGTGCATTAAGATGCATACTAACAGGAATGGATTAATAAAATAAGAACCCAGGAACCCACAATAAATAAATAAGAAGTAAAATGTCAACCAACAAATGTAGAAGAAATAATGGAGATGGAAAAATCACCATTTTGCAGGTGCCTTGGCAATAACCGATTCAGGCAAGACTCACCAAGGTGTGCTAAAATTACTAAAATCAAAAGGTTGATTAAAATAAAAAACATAATACATCGGCTCATAGGATCTCAGCATAAATTACCCATTAATTACCAATGGAAACATAGTAATCTTACCATAAAGAAACAGGGTGGACACTACCTTAGCTAAGCAATTTATGTTCATACCACCAATATTATGACAAAGTGATATCATGGGCCTCTTGTCTGATACTAGAACACAAGATCATTAATGTAGCATTCCTGCCCCAAGTGCCCAATCTGAGTTAAGTTATGAGAAAACTTGAGCAAACCAAAAATAAGCAGTATTCTGCAAAATAACTGGTCTGCATACTTCAAAAAATGTCTAACTTCAAAGACCAAGGAACTATTCTAAATGAAAGGGACTAAAGGGACAGGTCAACTCACTGTCATGTAGGATCTTGAACTGGTCCCTGGGCTAGAACCCTGGATACAGTACTGTATCAACATTAAATTCCCTGGTGTTGGTACAAGCATTGTGTTACTGTGAAATGTCTTTCCCATTAGGAAATGCACACTGAAATATTTAGGGATGAAGAGGCATGAAGTTGATAGCTTACTTGCAAAGGATTCATGAAAAAAATAACACAGAAGAATGCATACTCTACACATATACAAAGAAAGAAAGAGAATAATAAGGCAAATGAAGCAACATATTAACAATGAGTGAATCTGGGTGAAGGTACACAGGAGTCCTTCATAACGTTTTTGCAACTTTTTTGTCAGTTTGAAATTATTTCAAAATAAAAAGTTAAACCTAAAAAGAAAAAATGTCAAGGGCATCTCTCTTAAAAAACCTCAGTTTCCCCCTTTCACCCCATTCCTACTCCACCACCCTTGTTCAGACTTCCATCAGTTTACCTGGACCCCTGGAAGGGCCTCCTGCCTCTAGTCCTTTCCCTTCCACAACACATTTGATAAAGTGTGATCACACTTCAAATACCCATTCTCCCCAAATATCTATCACTCTCTTGCTTCTGATTTGACAACTTCACCATATCACTTTTCTCATCAAGCCTAAACATTTCTTCTTAGCAATCAAATAACTTCAACTGGCCTGATTATTATCTTTCCCACTTTCTTTAGTTTGACAAATATTTACTGAATGTTGGTATGTGCTAGAAGATAAAGAAGGAACAAGACCATCAAGGCTATGTCATCAAGGAGTTTACATTTTATGGAGGCATAAACATAAATCAAATCAAATCATTTCAGATTGGAATCAGTCCCATGAAGCAGATAAGTATGGGGAGATAAAAGGATGACATTGAGATAGGCAAAGGCTTTCTAATCAGATAATCTTGTTGTTGTTCAGTCGCCCAGTGGTGTCCGAGTCTTTGCGACCCCATGGACTGCAGCCGGCCAGGCCTCCCTGTCCCTCACCATCTCCCGAAGTTTGCCCAAGTTCATGTCCACTGCACTGGACATATATTCTTAGGCTGGGGGAGATAGGGCGGGAATGAAACAGGGAAAAAGGAATTGTCTCAGGGAGAGGAAAGGAGTTGGCACAGCCCAGGAGTTAAGAGAAGACCGGCATGTCTGATGGGTGGGGTGCAAGAGTGGTGCAAGATGAGATCTGAGAAGTATTGCGATATAATAAAGATATACCTGTCCCCAGTGGTTCCTGGCAGAGAGCTTCAAAATCTGTTGGAATTTCCTAAACGATAGAAGTGATTTTACTGCATTCATTAGTTGACTCAGTAGGGACCACTGGATAGCTTCAGGATTGGGGCTGGTCACCAGAAAGATCAAGCATGTGATTAGAGTGCTGGCACTTCGGGAGGAGAAGGGGACCAGAGACAGAGTTCGGTAACATGGCCAATGATTTAACCAACCAAGCCTTTGTAATGAAACTCCAGTAAAAGCTCTGATGCTGAGGTTCAGAGGAACTCCCTGGCTGGTGAACCCACGGATAGGCAGGCAAAGTGAGGCCCCTGACTCCATGGGGAGAGGTGAGGAAGCTCTGCATGAGGAATCCTCCCAGACCTCCCACGGCGTGTCTGTTCCACTGGGTTGGTTCTGATTTGTACCCTTTATAACAAAACTGTAAGAGCAAGTATAGCCCTTTCTCTAGTTCTGTGAGTTCTTCTAGCAAATTATTAAACCTGAGGGAATTGTGGGAAGCCCTGAATCTGTAGGTATGAGGGGCCTGGAGACCCCTGCTTGTGGCTGGCATATGAAGTAGGAGCACCCATACGGAAGACTGGGGCTTTCCCTTGTGTTGTTTTTTGACTAAGTTACTAAGTCTGACCTGTTGTGACCCCATGGACTGCAGCACACCAGGCTTCCCTGTCCTTCACTATCTCCCTGAGTCTGCTCAAACTCATGTCCATTGAGTCAGTGATACCATCCAATCATCTCATCCTCTGCCCCCTCCCTTTCTTTTCCTGCCCTCAACCTTTTCCAGCATCAGGGTCTTTTCCAATGAGTCAGCTCTTTGCATCAGGTGGCCAAAGTATTGGAGCTTCAGTTTCAGCATCAGTCCTTCCAATGAATATTCAGGATTGATTTTTTTAGGATTGACTGGTTTGATCTCCTTGCTGTTCAAGGGACTCTCAAGAGTCTTCTCCAACACCACAGTTCAAAAGCATCAACTCTTTGGTGCTCAGCCTTCTTTAAGGTCCAATTCTCACATCCATATATGACTACTGGAAAAAACCATAGCTTTGACTAGATGGACCTTTGTCAGCAAAGTGGTGTCTCTCCTTGTGTATCTGACGCCAACGCGAGTGGTTAGTATTAGAATTATATTGAATTAGAATTATATTGAAGTGCACCCACGTGGGGTGGAAAAAGCATTGGTGTATAATAGCCTGACTGTCATGATAACAAGGTTGGGTTTCACTTCAAAGGCACCGCTCAGTCACTCGAAGATTTTCTTTTCTTGTTAGAGAGTGGTTTCATTTTCAGTAAGTTCTGTGTGGCTGCGGTATGGAGGGGGGCAAGTGCTGGAGGAGGAAGACACGTGTGTGGGGTTTTTGCAGTAGTCCAGGCTGAGCTAGAGAGTGGCAAACATGAGAAGATAAAGATACAAGATAAAACTGTGCAGCAGAACCTAAAGAGATGGGCTAAAATATAGGGTGAGGGATGATTAGGGAGCTAGAGAAATCATGGAAGACATCCAGATTTCTGACGGGGAAAGCTAGGAGAGTAGTTTCGGGGAGAGGATGGAGTAACAACTTTGATTCAAGGCACATTGGTCTGAGATGCCTCAGACACATCTGGTGAGAGATGCCATACAGTCTGGTGAGAGATGCCATACATCTGCAATGCACCACACCAGATTTTTCTTCAATCAGACCGATGTTCTACTACTCAGGGACTCGATGCAGTATATCACAATCATTTCTCTCTCAGTGCCGTGTTGTGCTAAATCACTTCTGTCATGTCTGACTCGTGTGACCCTATGGTCGGCAGCCTGCCAGGCTCCTCAGTCCATGGGATTTTTCCAGGCAAGAATACTGGAGTGGGTTGCCATGCCCTCCTCCAGGGGATCTTCCCAAAGTGAGTGAAGTGAAAGTCGCTCAGTCGTGTCTGACTCTTTGCCATCCCATGGACAAGCCCATGGAATTCTCCAGGCCAGAATACTGGAATGGGTAGACTTTACCTTCTCCAGGGGATCTTCCAAACCCAGGAATTGAACCCAGGTCTCCCACATTGCAGGCAGATTCTTTACCAGCTGAGCCACAAGGGAAGCCCAACCCAGGGATCAAATCTGCCTCTCTTACGTCTCCCTTTCAAAGTTGGGTTCTTTACCACTAGCACCACCTGAGAAGCCCTTCTCTCTCTATTGTTGCTCAAATGTTTCCCTATCTTCCCCTGCTTCTTCCTTGCCATTGTAAATCCTTTTCACCTTTTGAGTTTTCAGCTCAAAACTTTCCTTCTGCATTAGGCTTTATCCTAATACCCTAACCCATACTCCTATTTTTGCAGCCCTAAGAGTCAGTTTGAAGCTTTCAAGCAATTTAATGCCACATCGTCTGGATAGAGTCCTTCTTCATTATACATGAATCTAGCCTGCTCTAGCAGATCATAAGTTTCTCATGACAAGGGCCATTTCGTTTTCACAGCCTGTGTTCTTCACCAGCACATGATGGTTTATGCACCTTTAAATTCAAAGAGAATTAACTAGCAGATTTACACAAAAAGCTCTAAAGAATAAATAGGAGAAGATAAAGGGTAATCAAATGTGTTTGCCTTGCAAAAGAGTTTTTAAAAGGCAAAAAATTTCCTCCGGCATATGAAACTATAAATTTTACTGCTAATTAAAACTCTTGACTCAATGACTTCTGTAGCTATTGTACCTCTGGAGCTTAATAAAGCATATAAAACAGTATCCTTGAAACATTCCTGTGACAAGAGCTCTGGGTGGCACTAGAAGGAACTAGAACAGTATGATTGAAAAGCCTGAACTTTAATAAACAAGAACCAGAGATGAAAAACAGCTCAGAGTCTATGGGGATCAGGTGGGGGATGCAGCTAATGGAAGGCTCCAAAGTAGCTGTTAGCTCTAGCTTTATTTAGCATCTTCATTAATAACTGGGAACAAGCCGTACACATTTAATAACATTTTTGGTTGGTGCCAAATTAGGGGGTGCTGCAGACATCATTGAGGGACCGAGAAATAACACAGATGGATCTAAAGAGGTTAGAAATAGGAAAAGAAATGATCACAATGAGATTTGATTTAGGCAAAATGCAAATGAAGGCAGCTGGGAGAGAAATCATCCAAAATGCAAAATAATCAGTGGGTTGGGAAACCTAGAAAGCAGCAACATAAGAGCGTCTGGCAGGAGAGCAGTGGAATAAGGAATAAGCAGTGACAATCTGCTGGCTCAGCCCCAAGGTTTGGTGGCAGGTATGGGAAGAAATGGCTTGTCAAGGAACTGCACTATGACACAGCCTCCTTCAACACCCACCAGCATTTTTTGGAGATAGTGTGGAAAATATAAACAAAAATAAGTATGATATTTGGCCCTTTGTTTATCAGTTGTTGGAGAAGGACATGGCAACCCACTCCAGTATTCTTGCCTGGAGAATCCCCATGGACGGAGGAGCCTGGCGGGCTACCGTCCACAGGGTTGCAAAGAGTCAGACACAACTGAGAGACTCAGCACTTTTCAGTTGTTAGGAAAGGGATACGACTGTTTTTAATGTCCCTCAGCTTCAAACTTTTGTGGTTTCAGAAGAGACTGGCAGGGGGGAGTGGAGGTGGGGAGAGAGGGTAGGGACAGAATACTGTTAAGATGCCCTGTCTCTGCACTTTTAAACATCTTAGGTGTGAAAAGAAGAGAGAAACATTTAGCTTGAAAATATGTTTCAGGATAGATTCCAAATGGACAGAACTGCATGTGAAATTCATCTTAAAAGTATCTTTCATTGCAGGTGTGGCGCCAAAATCACAGGTATAAGTAAAAATCTGGTGGCTATTTGTTTGCAAAGATACCCTCAACTTTACTAAGTGTTTCTTTCAATAAAAACTCTCTGTATGCCTTGAAAGTCTGTCATTATTTGCTTACAAAATTTAATCACCTTGAATTGCTTAGGAACACATCTGTAGTACAAAGAGGATAAGATTTTATAAAAAGTCTCTGCTATATTTGGGAAGGGTAACACAAGAGACCAGACTAGTCTTATTGGTTGGCATGTCCGTCTACAGTTACTCTCTCTCTTCTCAGGCCACCTCAGGCAATTACCTTTTCCTTCCCTTGAGATGGTTTCCCTCACATAACCTGTTTCCATTGACCTAGATCCATAACAAAGAAGGAGGTGAAGCATCTTAGGCGGGCAGAACCATCTTAATCTCTACCTTAAATGGTAGATTTTTCGTGGCAGGAAATATGTAGTTTATCTTACCAGGAAGGAAGGAAAATCCTGAGCCCCATGCAGCAGCCCTGGAAGAATTTCTTCTCTTTTCTGCCTCCCACCTCCTCCCCGTCATCTCTCGGAGTGTCTCTCGATCCTGATGGAGTCACAAAGCAGCATGTATATAACAGTGCTTTGATGAATCCACATATCACCAGAGACAATTGCCATTTCCTCCTCCAGGGGATCTTCCTGACCCAGGGATTGAACCCGCATCTCCTGCTGTTCCTGCATTGGCAGGCAGAATCTTTACCACTGAGCCACCCGGGAAGCCCTATTTCTACTTGACACCAGAGGTGACCAGGAGGACAAGATGCCCTCCAAGAAGGAGATGGTGTGAGGCAGGCATGTGAGTCATCTTCTAAAACCACACCAGGAAGTCTTCTCTGGGCACTGGGGTCAGGACCACTTCTGCGCTGGCTATTGACACAGTGTGAGGACAACCAACCACATTCACCCATCTCAACAGAAGAAGGAGAACCTGTTTCTGCCATGTGGAAGAAAGGTTGTGTATCTGAATCTTAAGGTAGCTGATAGGGAAGGCAGTAGAACCTGAAAGAGGAGCTCGGCATTGACAGTCAGGACCCAAGAGCCACGTAAGCTTCAGGATTCTTGAGCCTGTGGCATGCTCTGGGGTTTTCTTCTCCTTCTAACCAATAGTCACTGCATGCTGCTGCTAACACCCCGAGTCATCCTCGAGGGCGCTGCCTCACATGCAGTCTCCCTCCTCGACACGCACACCCCAGAGAGACCCAGCCTTAGGAGTGGGTCCCAGGTCTACGGCCATACCACCCTGAACGCGCCCGATCTCGTCTGATCTCGGAAGCTAAGCAGGGTCAGGCCTGGTTAGTACTTGGATGGGAGGAGTGGGTCCCCGATCCTGAATCTGGTACAACACCTTTGGGGTCCCATGACGGCGGTCTGAGGCTCATATGTGCCATCGAAATGCATGAGGCATGTCGCTCCCACTGCCTAAAAGCTTGCAGTGCCTTCCCGGTGCTTTATTTAATTTTTTTCGGCTATGTCACATGGCATGTAGCATCTAAGTTACCCAACCAGGGATTGAACCCATGCCCCCTGCATTGGAAGCACAGAGTCTCAGCTACTGGACCAACAGGGAAGTGCCCCCAGGGCTTTTAGAATAATATCCAAACTCCTTGCCACTCCTGGCAGAGCCCTGCACTGGTGTGGCCCAGCCCTCCTCTCTGGCCTCTCCTATGATCACCTTCTCCCTCACTCACGTGGAATAGTCACACAGGCCATCTGGCTCCTCCTTGAATGTACCATACTTGTTCTCACTTTTGACTCCTTCTATCTGGAATGCTCTTCCCCTACCTGTTCCCTCCCTCAGGTCTCAGTTCTCATGTCACCCCCTAAGTGACAATCTCCCTCACCATTCTCTCTAAAGGAGTCACCCTCCCTGGCATTCTTTATCATACACTGTGTTTCAATTCTTCAGCTCTTCTCTCTTTCTAAATAAACTTGTTTATTCATTGCTTGTTGGGCTTATCTTGTGGCTCAGGTGGTAAAGAACCCGCCTGCAATGTGGGAGACCTGGGTTCGATCCCTGGGATGGAAATATCCCCTGGAGAAGGGAAAGGCACTCCAGAATTCTGGCCTAGAGAATTCATCTCTTTCTGAATAAGCTTGTTTATTCCTTGCTTGTTTATTTGCTTTCTCTCCCACTGGAATATACATGTTCATGAGAACAGAGACCTTGGCCTTTTCTTCTCCAGTGCTGGAAATGACGTTTGGCACATGCATCTGCCAAATGAAGGATAAATAGACATTTGAATGCTGGGAGAGGCATGAGGGCACTGCAGTGAGACGGTGACCTCTAGAGTCAAGGTGCCTGCACGTGAATTCCCCTTCTGTCGCTTAAATCTGTATGTCCTTGGATAGATTACATAGCCTCTTTCAATGTTTTCATCTATCAAATGAGGAAAAGAACAGTATCTACTTTGTACGGGTATTGTCAGATGACTAAAACACTTAATGAAGTGCTGGTATGTAGTCAGTGCTCAGTAACTGCTGTTGTTTTGTGGTTATATCATTGCCAAAGTTCATGGCCCATGACTCTGAGATTCACTTGACCGTATTTATGGATCACACTGCAACTTCCACTTTCTGGTCTGACATGTAAAGAGCTTGGAAGTTATTTACTCTCATCTTTTGTAACAAGAAAGAAAAAAACCCAGTAAACTGAAAATCAACAAGTCTTCTTAGATCTACCAGAAAATTGAGGCCACAGGGCAAACTGCTGGACCAAAAGCTAGAGAGACAGACAGACAGATAGAATCACAGCCTAGATGGACAGACAGAATCACCCACTAGCAGGAGCAGAGGCCAGGAGGAAAAGCCTGCAACTGGCAGCAACGTGGCAGGAATACTTTAAGCTGTAATTGATGAATTGCTGGAGGTTTAGTGTGGGCGAGCTTGAGAGCAAAAAGCTCATGGGGGGTCCAGTCCAGGCACCCCCACATTTTCATGAATCTTCCCTCCAGGAGCCCTACCAGGTTCTCACTATGATCAACCAAGAAAAATCCCCTTGCTCTTCCAGCAGGAGGAGAAAAGTAAACATTTTTAAATACAAGACAGAGCTCGCTGTTGCCCTTAGCAAGATCTGTTCTTAAGAGAAATTATTTCAGCAGAGCTTAATCAACCGGGATTTTACCAAAGCCTGACTAATCTGGGGGCGGGGGAGGGAAACACTCAGCTCCAGGTCAATGGAAGACTGGGACCTAATCATGGGATGGAGGAGGTGTCCCCTCTAAGGATTTTGTACAAAAGGGGATTCAGCTGAAAGAACTGAAAGCCTTAACTACTGTTTAAGAAGTCTCTAGGAAAACCCAGCAACGCAGGGACAAAGAGAAGGTCACTAGAGGAAATTTTAGCTTCAACACTACAGATACAGCACACAGTAACACAGCCTAATTCTTGGCCAGATAAACATAAAAACTTCACACTAAAACCCTATTTCCCCAGGTCCTGTTACTCAGTACATCACGTCCAGCTCTTAACAAAAAATTACAGAATACGTCAAAAAGAAAAAAATACCATCTTAAAAGAAAAAGCAAGCATCAGAACCAGACTCAGATATGAGAGAGATGTTGGAGTTATCAGACTGGCTATTTAAAATAATTACAGTTGATGTGCTAAGGACTCTAATAGAAAAAGTGAACAACATGCAAGAACATATGGATATTATAAGCAGAGAGATGGAAAGTCTAAGAAAGAATGAGAAGAAACCAATAGAAGTCAGAAAAACTGTAACAAATGAAGAATGTCTGTGATTGGCTCATCACTAGATTGGGCATGGCTAAGGAGAGAATCACTGAACTTAAAGACATATCAGTAGCAGTCTCCCCAAACTGAAATGTGAAGAGAAAAGATGTAATAGAGTATCTGAGAACTGTGGGACCATTATAAAAGGTGTAAGTTGTCTGTAATGGGAATACCAAAAGGAGAAGGAAGGAAAGAAAGGAGGGAAGGCGGGAAGGCGGGAAAGAGCAAAAGAGGATGGGCAGGAGAGAAGAAGGAACAAACAGTAGAAATATTTGAAGTAATAATGGCTAAAAGAGATGTTTCTAAATTAAAGACAGACACCAAACCACTGATCTAGGAAGTTCAGAGAGCAAGCACTAAGCAGGATAAATAGCAAAAAATCTATTGTTGAGCATGTCATATTCAACTGGAAAAAAATCAAAGACAAAACGAAAATCTTGAAAGAAACCAAAGAGTGAGAAAAAAGAAACACCTTACCTGTAGAGAAGTGAGGATAAGAATTACACTAGGTATACCAGGTTCCTCTTAAGAAACATATCAGCAAGAAGAAAGTGGAGTAAACTATTATAAATGTTGAAAGAAAAGTCCACATATTTGAATTGTGTACTCAGAAAGTTATTCTTCAAAAGTGAAGGGGAAATAAAGACTTTCTTAGACAAACAAAAATTGAAGAAATTTGTCACCGGTAGATCTGCCTGGTAAGAAATGAAATTCTTTACAGAGAAGGAAAATGGCCCAGGTTGGAAACTCAGATCTACACAAAGAAAGAATATTAGAGGATGAATAAATGAAGGTAAAATAAAATCTTCAAATTTTATTATGCTTAATTGATCTAATAGACAATAATTGACTTGTAATAATAATAGCAAAAATAAAATTGGTGATTATAGCTTATGGATGTATGAAATGAATGACAATGATGTCATAAGAACAAGAAAGAGGAAGTGGGAATATTAGCGCAGTACCATGAAATGGTACAGTGTTATCTGAAAGTGGACTTGGATTAGCTTTAGATGTATTTTGCAAACTCTAGAGCAACGACTAAAAGAATTTGAAAAGCAGTATAATCGACATATCAAGAGAGGAAAGAAAATAGAATCCTGTAAAATGTTCAAATAAAACCAGGGAAGACAAAAAAAATGACTGGAAGACAAAAGAAAGAAACAAAAGAACAAGGGCAATGAAAAGCAAACAGAAATATGGTAGATATTAATTCACATATATTAATAATCACTTTGAGTGTGAATGGTCTAAATATATCAATTAAAAGACAGGGACTGAAAAAAAGACAGGGACTGTTGGGGTGGATAAAAGAATAAGATCCAACTAAAAGTCATTTACAAATCACACTGTTAAGCATCACAAAAGAACATCCATGTGTAAGCCAAGGGTCAGGAGACTTAAGTTTCAGTCTGGTCTATCCACTAACTAGTTTGTGACCTTCAACAAGTCCCTGATATTCTTTCAGTTTAGTTCAGTTGCTCAGTCATGTCTGACTCTTTGCAACCCCATGGACTGCAGCAGGCCAGGGTTCCTGTCCATCACCAACTCCCGGAGCTTACTCAAACTCATGTCCATTGAGTTGGTGATGCCATCCAACCATCTCATCTTCTGTCATCCCCTTCTCCTCCTGCTTTCAATCTTTCCCAGCATCAGGGTCTTTTCCAAAGAGTCAGTTCTTCAAATCAGGTGGCCAAAGTATTGGAGCTTCAGCTTCAGCATCAGTCCTTCCAATGAATATTCAGGACTATTCAGATTTCCTTTAGGATTGACTGGTTTGATCTCTTTGCTGTCCAAGGGACTCTTCAGCATCACAGTTCAAAAGCATCAATTCTTTGGCACCCAGCTTTCTTTATAGTCCATCTCTCACATTCAAACACAACTACTAGAAAAACCACAGCTTTGACTATAGCTTTTTTTTTCCTACACAAAATGACAGTGAAGGATGTGCGCACATCTTTTCCTTTGAGAACTCCAAAATTGCAACTCACTGCTGAACAATGATTAACAGGAGAAAGTTGGATCCCACCAAAAAAAGATACCCCAAGTCCAAGGGCAAAGGATAAACCCCAACAAGACGGTGAAAGTCGCTCAGTTGTGTCCAACTCTTTGCGACCCCATGGAGTTAGTCCATGGAATTCTCCAGGCCAGAATACTGGAGTGGGTAGCCTTTCCCTTCTCCAGGGGATCTTCCCAACCCAGGGATCAAACCCAGGTCTCCCATATTGCAGGCGGATTCTTTACCAGCTGAGCCACAAGGGAAGCCCAAGAATACTGGAGTGGGTAGCCTATCCCTTCTCCAGCAGATCTTCCCCACCCAGGAATCGAACTGGGGCCTCCTGCATTGCAGGCGGATTCTTTACCAACTGAGATACGAAAGAAGCCCATCAACAAGACTGTAGGCAGGGCAAAAGTACATTTAAAATCAAACCCCAAGGGTGAAACAGATCACCAGCCCAGGTTGGATGCATGAGACAAGTGCTCAGGGCTGGTGCACTGGGAAGACCCAGAGGGATGGGATGGGGAGGGAGGCGGGAGGGGGGATCGGGATGGGGAACACATGTAAATCCATGGCTGATTCATGTCAATGTATGGCAAAACCCACTACAATATTGTAAAGTAATTAGCTTTCAACTAATAAAAATAAATTAAAAAAAAATAAACCTGGAAAAAAAAAAAAATCAAACCCCATATCCACCACCTCTCTTTATCTTTCCATAAAACAGGAGGACATAGGCCAAATCCCTGTAGTTCCCTTACAGATTGAAATCCAGTGCCTCTCTACTAGGGTCTGATGAGTAAATGTGGACAGTAAGGGAGGGGACTAAAGCATCTACAGGTGCTTTTGGTTGGATTGAGGTCACAACAGACCCAGCTGCAGCCAGCAAGGGGTGTGTGTGCATGAACACGACAGCCCAAATCCAAAGTTGTGGGTACTCTGTGAAAACCAAACTCTTGGAGACCACTGGATGGCAAGAATCCCTCACCCACGTCCATAGTTGACTGGAGAAAATTATAAGAAGATCACAAGCAATCTTTTGAGTGACTTATATCCTACTGGTAAGGAAGGAGAGTCCCTTGGACTTCAAGGAGATCAAACCAGTCAGAAATGACTGAGCGACTTAACTGGAGGAAGGAGAACAAGCCAGACAGGAATTCATGGGGTCTTTGCTGAATGCAAGGGTATGGAGGGGACAGAGGATTATTACAGCCCCTTATCTGGCATTCCTTGCCCATCATCATCTTTTCAGACTCAGCTTTCCCACTACTGCCCTCTCCCCCATACACAGGTCCTCTGCAGAAGAAAGAGAAAAAGAAGTTTCGAACATTTCAGTCATATTTTTAAGATTGCTCTTGATTATCAAGATCTCATTGGCAGCATCTAGCAAAAGCCCTGTTGATCCTCAAACAGAGATAACCATGGCATGACTTGTCTATTTTGGCCAAAGGCATGACTATTCTTATGGAAGAAAGCAGAAGAGAATCTTTGAAACGAGCTTTTAAAATGCAAGGGGACATCAAAGGGAAACTGAATCAATGATGCTGCAATACGTTAAAGTTGTAGGTCAATACTCTAGACTGGGAGATCACAGCACACTTTTTTTTATTTTCCCAGGTGGTTCTCTTCCTAAGGTTAAGTGGCCTGAATCAACTGCATTCTTTCCTCTGACTCAAGCATTATATTGAATCTGGCCCTTTGCTGATCTTACGGAAGACACTGTTCATCTAGGTCAAAGTGCCATTGTTACAAAATGGCAGACACCAAAAGCACCTACATTTCCACTGGGAAACATCTCATTAGATGGAAGCCTACATAAAGGCAAGGTTTGTAACCACGTTTGCAATCACTGTATCCAGTGTGCCTAGTTCAGTGCCTGCCACATAGCAGGTGCTCAGTAAGTACATGCTGAATTAATGAAGAAATCCACTACAGATGTGGGCCTGGAAGAAGCATGCATGCATAATTCAAATTTGATGATTTCTAAAAATACTTTGTTGTTTTGTCAATTGCTAAGTTGTGTCTGACTCTTTGCAACCCCATGGACTGCAGCATGCCAGGATTCCCTGTCTTTCACTATCTCCTGGAGTTTGCCCAAATTCATGTCCATTGAGTTGGTGATGCTATCCAACCATCTCTTCCTCCGTCACCCCTTTCTCCTCCTGCCCTCAATCTTTCCCAGCATCAGAGTCGGCTCTTTGCATCAGGTGGCCAAAGTATTGGAGTTCCAGCTTCAGCATCAATCTTTCCAATGAATATTCAGGACTGATTTCCTTTAGAATTGACTGGTTTGACCACCGTGTTGTCCAATGGACTCTCAAGTCTTCTCCAGCACCACAGTTCAAAAGCAACAATTCTTCGGTGCTCAGCCTGCCTTATCGTCCAACTCTCATACCTGTACATGACTACTGGAAAAACCATAGCTTTGATTACATGGGCATTTGTTGGCAAAGTGATGTCTCTGCTTTTTAATATGCTGTCTAGGTTTGTCATAGCTTTCCTTCTAAGGAGCAAGCATCTTTTAATTTCCTGGCTGCAGTCACAGTCTTCAGTGATTTTGGAGCCCAAGAAAATAAAATCTGTCCTTGCTTCCACTTTTCCTCTTCTATTTGCCATGAAGTGATGGGACTGGATGCCATGATCTTAGTTTTTTGAATGTTGAGTTTTAAGCCAGCTTTTTCCACTCTCCTCTTTTACCCTCATCTATTATTTCATTTAACAGTCACTGAATATTTTCTGTGTGATAGGTACTAAAATACAGAAATGAGTAAGATGGTTGCCAATTCTCAAAAAGAAGACTGGAACAATATTCACTGAGTGCTACTATAAGCTAGGCACTTATTATTCATTATTTCATCCTCCCAATAACTGTGTGAGGTAAATATCATTACACGCCCCACTCACCTTTTCCAGATAAAGGAACAGAGACATGAACAAAAGCCTACATCCAGCAAATGGCAAAGCCAAGAATTTATTCAATGACCTGGATACTTCCTTTGACAATATATTTTCTCTTCAAAGTAAATTTAAAATCACAGTGTGATGTTCTCTATGTGATGTTTCGTTAAGGAAACTTAAGTTTTTAAAAACTGAGTTACAAACACGTTTTCCAAGTTTCATTTGGAAAAAGAGGTTTAGGCTCTAGACTTCAAGTTATTTATGTTGGAAAACATTCCAGTAATAGAGGTGCTTTGTAACTAACTGAAGGCTTGAAGGCTTCACATAGTTGAAGGCTAAAAATAATAAATTGCTTGAACAAAATAAGTGAAAATCACTGTGTTAAGTCCTGAATAGCATCTAAGACCTAAGTCAGTGAGTTTCTAAATTATAATTATCATAACTCATTGTTCAGGTAAACAAAGCCCAATACTGAACTAGGATGGCTGAATTCAGAGTGGAGGGCAGTATAGTTCCCACTGCCAACAGTGAACAAAAAGGACGTGAAACAGAAGCCGCCAGCTGCTCCTCTGTGCAAACAGCTTCCTCCCGAGACCCTGGTGCTTATTCCCAACTGCACTTGAATTGTTCGGTATTCATAATACGAACGGTGATCCCTAAGTCATGTATTGTGCTAGATCCTTTTTCCTTTATAAATGCACAAACAGGAGGGAAGCCTGAATTGGGAAATGAATTCTTAAGACACAAGAGCAACTTAGAGAAATATTCAAGGTCAGGCTGTCTTATAGGGATGGGATGCCCATTGTACAGGTGGCCACCTGACCTGCACATCTGAGGGTCAGAGAGAGACTTGCGGGTCACCTGTCTCCCTGGGTCCTAAAGCAGTTTGGGGAATCACCATTTCTTCCCAATAGATTGAAAATACACAGGGCCTGGAATCATCTGTCCTCATAACATGGGCAGAAATTTTGAAAGCAGGTTATTCTCACCTACCCTGTTTGGATCAGATGAGGAACTGGGAAAACAAAGATTCATGATCAATCCAAAATTCCAGCAGCTCAGAAAGTGCCCGCGGTGGTGGGAAACGGTCTAGGATAGGCAAATTCTTCAAGTATATGGCCCAATCCTAGTGCAGTCATGACCTCTCTTATATTTGCGTCATGATTTCATAATGACTCTGAAATTGAAGTCATATTCTTATATTTACAGATGAAGAAACTGGAGATGAATGAATCAAAGCTAGCAACCATGAGAGTTGCTCAGTCATGTCTGACTCTTTTGTGACCCCATGGACTGCAGCCTGTCAGGTTCCTCTGTCTATGGAATTCTCCAGGCAAGAATACTGGAGTGGGTAGCCATTCTCTTATCCAGGGACTCTTTCCAGCCCAGGGATCAAATCTGGGTCTCCTGCATTGCAGGTGGATTCTTTACCATCTGAGCACCAGGGAAGCCCAGCAACCATCAGAGTAAGAATTAAATCTTAAGTCTTCCTAATCCACACTGAGTAACAGACTTTTCACCACAAACCTAAAGCATGACCTCAAGAATATGTGTTGTAGGAGCAACGACTTTGGAGTTAGACCTGCATTGGCCTATCTAGATGTACCATTTTTTAGCCATATAATTAGGAAAGTTCTTTAACATCATGAAGCCTTAGTTTCCTCATCTGTAAAATGGGGACATGCATTACACCTAGCTTGTGGGGTTATGGTGAGGATCAAAGGCATATCATATGCATATAGCACACTCAGCATAGAAACTGACCCTCATTAGAGCCAGACAGATGTTGAGGGTTTCAGGGTCATGTTTAGAGCACGGACTCTGGATGAAGGAATCTCCTTTCCTCCTCTGTAGTTTAGCATGCCTTGGGGCTTAAAACCCTCAGGGAATATTTTATAGTATCGAAAGCCACAAGAAGATAAAAACTGGACACAGGCAGCGAGTGCTTGGGCCTAGAATGGGTGCAGAGGATGTCCACTGTCCAGGAAGTGCGTCTGTGTCTCCTCCCACACTGCCGTCCGTGCCGAGTCCCTGAGAGTGAGGACCCTCCATTCCCACCTGGAAAGCCATGGAGTTGGCAGCAGCCAGAAATATCCTCAGGGGCAGCTTGGCCTTGTAGGACCTGTGGCTCCACAAACGATGGGCACCAGCTGTCACGCCCAGAGCAGTCAGGAGGAAGCAGAAGTAGGCTGCAAGACACAAGCAAGGACAGAGTCAGCAGGTGTCAGAGCTTTTAACCTCCCCCCAGCTTTTCTCTCTTCCGAATAGGAACCCATGCGGAATGGTGTCAGAAGCATATGCAGCATGAAGAATCAATAGCTCGGGAAAAGGCAGGCTTTTTTTTTTTATTGGTTTTTAGCTTTTCAGTACCAGAGAGACATAGAGAGACTTTCCCTAAGAAACTGGGAACTTGGAACAGCCATTTTTTCTATGTCAAAGGAATCTATTTCTTGCCAGTCTTGATACAAAATCACAGCCCTATTAGCGTGCATTTGTAATTCTTACGTGTCCACTCTCGGTAGAGCTGAAATAGATCTCTAATCTTGCTTCTTAATTGGCACCCATGCCAGGATGGCTCTTTTAAGTGGCAGTGCCCATTTTCAAAGCTCTTCTAAATGGTTTGAAGGAACTCAGGCCAGACCTAAAAGCAATGTCTGGCTCAGGGCCAGTAAGAATGAGACTAAAACTGACATCAAGGACAGCTGAGATTTGTCTTCTAGCACTCCTCACTTATACCATCACCATCACTATGACTGGGCTGGTAGAGATGGCCAGGTGGGGATCTAGTTATTTTTTAAAAATTTTATTGGAATATAATTAATTTACAGTGTTGTGTTAGTTTTAGGTATACAGGAAAATGAATCTGTTATGCAAATACATTGATCAACTCTCTTTTAGATTCTTTCCCCACATAGGCCATTACAGAGAATTGAATAGTTTCTGTGGTATACAGTAGGTCCTTATTAGTTATCTATTTTATTTATAGAAGTGTGTATGTGTCAATCCCAATCTTCCAATTTATCCTCCCTCTGCTTACCCCTCAGTAACCAGAAGTTTATTTTTTGTATCTGTAATTTTATTTTGGTTTTATAGACAGGTTCACTCATAGCCTGTTTTTTTGGATTTCATATATAAGTGATATCATATGATATTTGTCTTTTTCTGTCTGACTTGCTTCACTCAGTTTAAGAATCTCTAGAGCTATCCATGTTGCTGCAAAATGCATTATTTTGGTCTTTTTTATGGCTGAGTAATATTCTATTGTATATATGTACCACATCTTCTTTATCCATTCCTCTGTTAATGGACATTTAGGTTGCTTCCATGTCCTAGTTATTGTAAATAGTGATGCAGTGAACACCAAGGTGTATGTATCTTTTTGAATTATGGTTTTCTCCAGATATAAGCCCAGGAGAGGGGTTGCTGGATCATATGGCAGCTCTAGTTTCAGTTTTTTAAGTACCGTCCATACTATTCTCCATAGTGGCTGTACTAGTTTACATTCCCACCAACAGTGTAGGAGGGTTCCCTTTTCTCCACACTGGGTGGGAATTTTCTTAAAGTCAGCCTACAGTGGAGCTTATTATCTGCCACACACTTAAATATATATAGTCCTCATAACATGTGTTAGCATCTCATTTTACAGCTGAGAAACTAAATCTCTGAGTTAACTCCTTCATATAAACCAAAGTCAACCTGGTTCTAAAGCCTCTGCCCAGAGACCCCACGCTGACCCCACGTGGTGGTGGTGATTGGTTCTTTGTACAAGACTTGGGAAAGGTTGAGTGCATGGTAGAAAGGAGACGAAAAATCACAATTCCTGAGATTATTTTCCTCTAGTAGTTTTAAAGCAATGTTCCCACAAAATGCTAAATGTCTTACTTGAATTATCTTATTAAAACATAGCAAACAAACCTTATAGGTCTATATTATTATTGGGTCAAAGGCTTAAAGAAGTTAACTAATTTCCCAGTATCACAAGGTTGGGGAGTGTCTTTGCTAAGAGTCAAACCCAGAACCAAGAACTGAGTGCTGGCCCTCTCTACTTTCCTTTGCCTCCAGGAGACATCAGGTAAGTTTTATCTTCATTTCTCTACACCCTCCTGGAGAAGGAAATGGTAACCTACTCCAGTATTCTTGCCTGGAGAATCCCATGGACAGAGAGGTCTGGCAGGCTACAGTCCCTGGGTCTTAAGAGTCAGACACAACTGAGCGACTAAACCACCACCACCACCTCTACGCCTTATATCCTTAACGCATGCATGCTAAGTCACTTCAGTCACGTCTGACTCTTTGCGATTCCATGGACTATAGCCCCTCAGGGTCCTCTGGCCATGGAATTCTCCAGGCAAGAATACTGGAGGGGGTTGCCATTCCTTTCTTCAGGGGATCTTCCCCACCCAGGGATCAAACCTGGGTCTCCTGCACTGCAGGAGATTCTTTACTATCTGAGCCACCAGGGAAGCCCTATGTCCTTAATGTTGGATCCCAATCTAAATTTAAAAGTGAGTTGCTTCCTTACTAGAGGGGAGAGTCCTGAACTAGGTTATGTGTAAGCAGGGTCAGGCAGACAATTGTTTCTACCACTTAGCATATACAAGGCCCTCCATAAAGAAGTGCAGAAGACCAAGTGACCAGCTGTGAGTAGATACATGAGTAGTCATGAACGGTACGCAGGCCAAGTCCTTAGGAAGGCCCTTGTAGGACTTCTTTGGAAGTATTACTAGGGCAACTTCAGTGTCAATATACGTATTTAAAGGGAGCACAATATTATAGCTTCCAAAAGTCAAGTCTGACTGATCTTGACCCTGATATTTATATGGGTCTAAAAACAAGACTCACCCTTGGCACTAAGATTAATGAGTCTGAGTACGTGTGGTTTTCATGAACTTGACAAATTATTCCTTCCTTGAAAGGTTAAAAACAAAAAGCAACAATCTGCCCATAAATCACAGAAAGTAGCAGTAAATAAAACGCTCTGACCTCTTTTGTTATCATAATTTAACCTTGGTCATGAGTCCATAAAATGGACAGCTATTTCCCATGTCATCCCTGGCCTTCATGGCTCTGCCAATAATTTTTTTCTAACTGTCAAGTGAAATCTATGATGGAAAAATTCAATGAGATCCTATCGTGCCAGTGGCTAAGATACTGAACTTTGAGTGCAATAAGATGAATTCCCAGGCTCCATGAAACATATTGGCCTAAAAGCAATCCCTCCAAACCATGGTTCTCAGGGCCTTGCCATGACTATGGCATTGTCTTGTCCTTTTCAAGATCTTCAATATTTCAGGAGTCATTTACCTTGTTGATCTATTCATGTCTGGGCCCCTGACAATGGGTTTGAGTCAGAGCCTGCACTGGGCAGTAGTGGTTATTGGTTTCCCATGGTCCTTCTTTTGGCAACAAGGATGTAGCTGTTTGACCCAGGCCTTGGCTTTGCATTGTACCCCCATCTACCTTGTTCTGGGACTACAAACCTGACCCAAGTTTTCTCTCTTCTGGCTTAAAGATTAATGCATGATTGAAACAGTAAAGAATGAGGCCTGGAGAGCGAGATGTGAAGATGACAGACAGAGCCAGCTCTACAAGAGACAGAAGGACAGCTGTCTGCACTGAGCCACTGGCTGCAGGCCCCGGAGTTCTATAGTTGTTCTTTTCATCCTGTGAGCCTCCCCAGTATTCCTCCCAGTAATGTGAGCCAACAAATTCCCTTTTCTTGCTAGTTTGCACTAGGTTTCTGATAACTAAAATTCTGCAGAATGTTTGGAAAGAAAGCAATCTTTTGGTCATAGTCCAAATGAGGATAAACAGCAAAAATCCTGGGCTGGTTATCAGGCTTTATGGGATGTTCCATTTTACAGGTCTCAGTTTTCCTACTTTGACAGGGCTATCTTGAAAGGTTCTTAACCTCTCTTCTATGAGGTTTGTGGAGAGTAATATCCGAACAAGTTTTGATGAATGCTGGCTAGTTGGCTCTGAGGTAGTGAATAATCAGACACAGAATTGATGATTTTGAAAAAAAAGGAGTAATGGGCAGTGTCAATAACTTTACCAAGTAACTCATACCTCACAGAGCAAAGTGCTAAAGTAATTGAAACTAGAATCACAAAATCACAGAACAGTGAGTGACACATGGGTTGGTCTGTATGCAAATAAGAGTCACCAATTCTGGCTAGCTGAAGCCAAAAAGACATGTATTAAATAGACATTAAATAGTCTGTGGCACTCATGAGGAGGTTGCAGGAGAGGGTTTTGGTTCACAGCCTCCAAGATGGTGCCAGTGCTGCCTACCTCCTGAAGTTCACGGCCTTGTGTAGTCTTCTCCCCTTGAGTAACTTTCTTCTAACCAAAGACTCATAGCAACATTGAGGGAATATCAGTTCCATTATTTGGTTACAAAAGATAAGACTTCTATTTTGCTAGCAGATTCTTTCTTCCCTTGGGTTTGGAGAAGTAAGTTGCCATACTGGGAAGGCTGAGCTGGCAAGGAACTCAGGGTGGCCTTCATCCAACAGTCAGTGAGGAAATGAGGCCCTCAGTTCAACAGTCCTCAAGGAACCAAGTCCCGCCAACAACAATGTAAGTGAGCTTGGCAGTAGGACCTTCCCCGGTCAAGCCTTCAGTTAAGACCACAGTCCTGGCCAGCACACTGCTACCTCATGTGAGATCCTGAAGCGGACAGTCCAGCCTAGCTGAATCTGGATACCTGCTCCATATAAACTATGAGAAAATGAATCTATATTGTTTTAAACTGCTGACTTTGGGAGTACTTTGTTCTGCAGTTGGAAATTATTAATATAAGAACTGAATAGGAAACTTCCCAAGAGGGAAGGAAGGTACAGTCTAAATCCCAGTGTAAAAATGTTTTGCCATCTATAGGAATGGATAGTAGATTCAAATTGCATGGGGTGGGGGGCAGGGAGAAGAAGCATGGGGTGACTGCTAATAGGTATAGGGTTTGGGGGCTAAAGAGTGATAAAAATGTTCTGAAATTGATTTTGGTGATGGTTACATGAAACTGTGAATATATTTAAAATTAATGAATTGCACATTTTGAATAGCTGAGTTGTATGGTATGAGTTATAGCTCAATAAAGTCATTACTAAAAAAATGACTGAGCTTCTATTAGATTTTGTTATTATGTATATTTTCTCAGTGTAAATAAAATAGACACGTCACAAAAGAACATATGACAAAACAAAAAACTCAATCATTTGCCTAGGATGGATACTTGCTACCAGCGGGCACACATATCACACCATGGACCCTTAAATCTTCCATAGCTGCCAAGAAGAGTGTCTGTTTGACCCTACACCTCTGCATGAATCTATCCAGACCAAAGATTCCAAGGCAGAATCACCTACTTGCCAGTGTTCGGATCACAGACCACGCTCTACCAACAAAAGAGAGAGAATCCATGGTCTCTTTGGGTTCCATGGTGGAAGGCAGAGTCTCTTTCCGATCTAGATTCCTCCATTGGAGCAATGTGTTGAGAATAACTGAAGTGACCCTCTCTGGACCACAAAACCAGAGAACAGTCCGGGGGTGGGGGTGTGTGTGTACATATATATATATATACATATGTGTGTGCTAACTCACTTCAGCCATATCTGACTCTTTGCAACCCTATGGACTGTAGCCCACTAGGCTCCACTGTCCATGGGATTCTCCAGGCAAGAATACTGGAGCGGGTTGCCATTTCCTTCTCCAAGGGGTCTTTCCGACCCAGGGATCAAACTTGCATCTCCTGCATTGGCAGGTGGTTTCTTTACCACTAGCGCCACCAGGGTATGTATGTATATATTCATTATAGATTAATAATGCTATACAGTAGGTCCTTGCTCTCTGTTTATTTTATATATAGTAGTATGTATAGTTTGGGCTTTCCTGGTGGCTCAGATGGTAAAAAAAATCTACCTGCAATGCAGGAGATGCTGGTTTGATCCCTGGGTGGGGAAGATCCCCTGGAGAAAGAAATGGCAACCCACTCCAGTATTTTTGCCTGGAGAATTCCATGGCAGAGGAGCCTGTCGGGCTATGGTCCATGGGATCGCAAAGAGTCGGACATGACTGAGTGACTCTTTCACTTTATTTTCAGTTCAGTGTGTATAGTACATCTTAAAATAACCTCTTTTCATTCACCCTCAAATACTCTGCACACGTAAGATCATTGCAATCTCTATTACAGAAGCGATAAAGATGAAAAAAATCGGTATTTGGGGACAGAGTGTGCAAAAACAAGTTGGTTTCTATAATTTCTTAAATGAGCGCACAGTAAAATTCCAATTAAAAAACGAAAAATGCACTGCACTGCCTAACAGTGTCAGCAGGGAGGCTGGAGAAGGGGCTTCGCTCTCACTGCTTGCCTGCCACAGACCCGCACTCTACCAATATGTCTAATTTTATTGTTTTGTTTCTATGTGGTAGATATCTAATCCTCATTTCACAGATGTGTAAAACTGAAGCCCAGAGCCTAACTGCCTCGGGATCTCACAAGGACAGAGCCGGGGCCCAAAAACCGGCTCAGTCCAGCCCAGCCCTCCCCGCGGGTGGCCTGGTTGCCAGCCCTGACTGCCCACTGCAGTCATCTGGGATCTTTAACAGTTTCGAGACCCATCAGGCCCAGTGAATCAGAGATTCATGGAGCAGGCATCTCTCTGCAGAGGGGACTGTGATGCACAACTGGGGCTGAGAAACCACTGCCCTGTAAGGTATGTGGGCCCGTAGAGACCATCTGGTCCCATCCCCTGAACTTACAAAGGGAGAAACCTAGGCCCCGAGTGCACTGCACTGCCTCCAACCCCCCGCCCCCACCCCACGCTGACTCCCACGGGGCGTGGTGAATGCCCAGCGGTTTGGGAGCAGGAGACACCAAGCTGTCCTTTCATGTGAACCCAGGCCGCCTGTGCTCTTCTCCCGGCGGCTCCCTTTGATGCTGTGAGGTGCTCCCCAGACGCCCTCGCTGGAGCCTTTGATATCCACGCACCGGACTGGAAGGCGGGTGTGCAGGGGGGCCCAGGCGGGAGGACCCAAGCTCGCTTGGACCCAAGCTTGTTTTCCACCAGGGGCAGGAATCTGAGGGTGAAGGCTCCTGGTGACAGGGCCACATGCAGGGGTGGCAGGGGGGAGGGGAGGGGGCAGGGAGGGGGATAGGAGGGGGGAGGGCAGGGTGGGGCGGAGCCTGTGTGGGAGAAAACAAGGCACTTAGATATCTGCCTTTTTGCCTCAAGTGTTTTGAAGGTCACTTTGGGGCTCTGGCCAACAAATGATTGTTTCTCTTCTCCAGTCTTTCCTAGATTTGGCAGCTCAGTAGAGAAAGCCATAGATGAATCGAGAGATACACACAGAGATACAAATACACATATGAGTAAATAACGCAGACTTCCCAGTGGTTAAAGAACCTGCCTGCTAATGAAGGAACTGGGTCAGGAAGATCCGAAGGAGAAGAGAGTGGCTACCCAATCCGGTATTCTTGCCTGGAGAATTACATGCACAGAGGAGCCTGGCAGGCTACAGTCCATGGAATGGTGAAGAGTCAGACACAACTGAAGCGACTTAGCACGCATCCTTGGTGGTCCAGTGGTTAAGAATCCGCCTGCCAATGCAGGGGACACGTGTTTGATCCCTGGTCTGGGAAGATCACACATGCGACGAGGCACCTAAGCCCGTGGGCTACAACTACTGAAGCCTGCCCGCCTAAAGCCTGTGCTCCGCAACAAGAGAAGCCACTGCAGCGAGAAGCCTGTGCACCGCCAACCAGACAGCAGCTCTCATTTGCTGAAACTAGAGGAAGCCCATGTTCAGCAAGGAAGACCCAAGGCAGCCAAAATAAGTAAGTTAACAGTAGAAAAGGAAACTTTCTCTGGGCTTTATATCTTTATCCCTAAAATGGAGAAAGTCTTTACAAAAAACAAAATAAGTAAATGACGGGTGCTATGGCATTATGGTTAAGATGAACCTGGGCCGAATCCCTGGTATATCACCTATCAGCGTGACTTTATCTCTAAACCTTGGTGTCTTCATCCACAAAATGGGAACACAGCCTGCCCGAGAGGCTTGCCGTAAGGGCTGAAAGCAGCAGGGAATGTACAATGTGAGCCAGGCCTGGCAAGCAGCACCGCCAGGAGCTATTGCCCCAGCTGTGAACGCCAGCCCACTGCCTCTGAAACTAGCCCTTTCCCGGATAATCGCTCTGAAGACTCCCCCGCTCTTTATCACTCTGAGCTGGAGATTCTCAAGAGGATGGGCGATTTTGCCTACTCCCTTTCCTGAGACATTTAGCAAAGACTCCAGATATTGTTCATTGTCACAAACCACAGCTGGAAGGGTGTTACTGGCATCTACTGGGTAGAGGCCAGGGATACTGCTGAGTAGCCCGCAATGCCCTGACGCTGCCTGCAACAAAGAGGGACCACGACCAAAATGTCAGGAGTGCCGAGGTAGAGAATCCTGTTCTGATTTCTTGGGAGAGTTCTTGAAACCTAGTGTGCCTACACAGGCCTTGCTTCCTCACACCTCTGATTTCACGGGGAGTCATAGGAGTAACTCATGTTTCACATATACACATAATATAATGTAATGCAATGCAACATAGGCCAAAAAGTTTGTTGAGGTTTTCTGTAACCTCGTATGGAAAAACTCGAATGAACTTTTTGGCCAACCCAATGTAATATAACAGATGATAAACAAGCTGAGAACAAAGAACTAGGACAAAAAAGCCAATAGTATTTTAGGTCATTGATTCTTGAACTTTAAAGGGCCAGGGGTCTTGCTAAAATGCAGATGCCCAGCTCCACTCTCAGAGATTCAGTAGGTCCGGGGAGAAACCCAGAAGTTTTGTTTCTAACAAGTCTGCAGGCGGTGCTGGTGCTGTTGGTCCAGGGTCTGAGTGTTTAGCCCACCTACCGGTGAGTGTTCAGCTGACCCACCAGATGTGAGACAGGGGGGCTAATAAGGGGCTGCAATGACAGGGCAAGGCCCTCCAGGGCCACTCACCTCATGAGACGCTGTAACAAAGAGTTGCAATTAGACCTCAGGCCTTCCAGTAAAAGGTTTGTATTTATAACACTTGAGATTCCGGGGCAGTTTCCTCCTAGATACTATTTGAACACTTGACTCGAAATCAGAAGGTTTTTACAAGGGCACGAGAACTGTGTGGGCTTAGAGGCAAAGGGCTTCTTTTGACTATTAAACCTTCCAAATCCTGTCGTATTTTTAAAAACTGAGTTGATTTACAGTGTTGTTTTAGTAATTTCAGCATACGGCACAATATACCAACAGCCTTTGTGATCCCCACCTCCTTCCTCTTGGCCACCTTCTCCTCTGCTGCAAACGGGCTGCAGGAAGATACAGAAGCAGGCATCTTGAAGGAAGTGCCCACATCTTCTAGATTCAAGGGAAAGGGAACAGAACAGAAGAGAGAAGATAGATTTCATGCGTTTGACATGTACTGACTATTTTCCTCCAGCATCCTTCCTGCCTTCAATTAGGGTCACTTAGACTGTTCTGAAGTCCTGGGCAAATCCTCCTTTTCCTGGTTGATTTACAAAATATATGACAGGTAGTATAAAAGTCATAGCAGATCACTAACAACCACAAAGCATAGCATGTTTCCTCTCGGCTGTTGCACCCCGCTATCTATTCAGTTCAGTCACTCAGCTGTGTCCGACTCTTTGGGACCCCATGGACTGCAGCACGCCAGGCTTCCCTGTCCATTACCAACTCCCAGAGCTTGCTCAAGCTCATGTCTGTCTAGTCGGTGATGCCATCCAACCATCTCATCCTCTGTTGTCCCCTCCTCCCCCTGCCTTCAATCTTTCCCAGCATCAGGGGCTTTTCTAATGAGTCAGTTCTTCACATCAGGTGGCCAAAGGATTGGAGTTTCAGCTTCAGCATCAGTCCTTCCAATGAATATTTAGGATAGGCTGGTTTGATCTCCTTGCAGTCCAAGGGACTCTCAAGAGTCTTCTCCAGCACCATAGTCTAAAAGTATCAATTCTTCAGCACTCAGCTTTCTTTATAGTCCAACTCTCACATCCATACATGACTACTGGAAAAACCATGGCTTTGACTAGACGGACCTTTGTTGGCAAAATAATGTCTCTGCTTTTTAATATGCTGTCTCGGTTGGTCATAGCTTTTCTTCCAAGGGGCAAGCATCTTTTAATTTCATGGCTGCAGTCACCATCCACAGTGATTTTGGAGACCCCCAAAATAAAAGTCTGTCACTGTTTCCATTGTTTCCCCATCTATTTGCCATGAAGTGATGGAACCGGATGCCATGACCTCAGTTTTTTGAATGTTGAGTTTTAAGCCATCTTTTTCACTCTCCTCTTTCATTTTCACAAATAAAAAAGAAGGCAAGCATTCGAGTCTTTTCCAGGACCTCATTCTGTATCCACAGGTCTCACTTCAAGTACTCAGGCTAAGCCAGGCATCCCTGTTAGATGCTCTCTGGCCCTCTGAGTTTTCCAACATGCAAATCATCACATTGTAATTAAACAAGGAATTGTTCATCTAATACCATCTAAAACATAAACTCCAGGAGGGCAGGGATCTTGTCTGTCTTTGCATGCATTGTTAACTGGTACTTGTGCAACTATTATATAAGGTGTGTATATATATATATATATATATATATATATATATATATATATATAATTGTATAACAACTCTTTGTGACCCCATAGACTATACAGTCCATGGAATTCTCTAGGCCAGGATACTGGATTGGGTAGCCTTTCACTTCTCCAGGGGATCTTCTCAACCCAGGGATCGAACCCAGGTCTCCCGCATTGCAGGCGGATTCTCTACCAGCTGAGCCACCAAGGAAGCCCAAGAATACTGGAGTGGGTAGCCTATCCCTTCTCCAGCAGATCTTTCCAACCCAGGAATTGAATTGGGGTCTCCTGAATTGCAGGCAGATTCTTTACCAACTGAGCTATCAGGAAAGCTATTATAATAACTTAGCTAGGGAAAAATATGCACCCATGCTGATTGGTTTCACTTTAAAATTCATAAACCATAACTACAGTTCAGCTTGCGTATTACCCAGAAATCATATTACTTTCCCCTGGTCCACATGGGCTCCCTCCCTCCTGGACAACTGTTTCATTACTGTTCTGATCACCTTGCCTCCCTCCAGCCTCCATCCCCCACTGCATATGATAACGTTGCTTCTGTTTGAGGGCAGAACTTCCCCAGGCCCCACAACCTCTACCCACTCACCCTTCAGCACCCGAGCCTGTGCATCCTGCCATTTCTCCATTCCTACAGATGGCCAGTCCACACATCCTTTAAGGCTGGCCCTTTCTTGTGCATCTTATCCACTCCATCCTACTCAGTTGCTCTGCCATTTCCCCCTCTCTCTGCATGGGGAATACCCTCTTACTATTCCCACAGCCTACAATCAAGCTGTTATTTCTCTCATTTTAAGAAACAAAATTAAAAAACCTCTGTTGACACATCCCTCCCCCATCTAGAACATACTCGCTTTCTCTCTTCCTCTTTATACAGAATTCATTGAATGGATTGTCTCTTGATTCTGGATTACAGATCTTCACTTCTGATCCCAATCAAAACTGCTCCCACCATTCCAGCCAAGACAGACATGGTCCCTTTCCCTGTGGGCAATCTCTAGATGTATATTAAGAAAGTCAATACGTGGGTGATGAACACAGTGGAGAGGCAAGAGGTGCTACTGGAGCCCTCAAAGGAGGAACTGACATTCCATGTAGAGGTGACATTGTGCACAAAGGCACAGAGGTGTGAAGGCTCCTGGGAGGAGCCCTGCCAAGTGGTGGGGTCTGGCTCCTGGGAGGGGATGTGGGGTGAAATGAAATGCAAAAAAGAGGCAGTGACCCGATCAGGAAGGTGCTTAGTGTTATAAAGAGATTTAATCTTGAGGACAAGAGGGTTCCACTGAAGAATATTACATAGTCAGGGACTTCCCTGTGGTCCAGTGGTTAAGAATCTATCTGCCTTGCAGGGTAGGGGATGCGGGTCCTATCCCAGTTAGGAGAACTAAAGTCCCACATGCCACGGGGCAACTAAGCCCTCACACTGCAGCTAGAGAGCCTGCATGATCTAGACCACATGCTCCACAACTGGAGAAGCCCATGTGCCACAACCAGAAGCAGAAAGTCTGCACGCCAAAATGAAGAGCCTTCTCAACCAATAAAGAAACAAAATTTAAAAATAATGTTATATGATCAAATTTAGAATGACAGATGTGAATGTGTTACGGAAGATGGAATCTAGCAGGCTGAAACTATCGCTTGTGCTGAATACTCTCCACGAGCCCTTGCAGACACACACCTTCTCTTTTTTTGCTGTTCTGTGCCCTCGGACGCTGGCTTCTATCAGCTGGACCAAAGGGCTCCTTCTGGAGCGGAACTAGCTGCATCAGGATTACTTGAGGAGCTTTAAAATCTATACACATCTTCTAGATCCTTATGCCCACGAGACTAGAGTACGTAACTCCAGGTGGTCCAGTTACATAGCCCATTATGGGAGTGATGGACAAGGAGAGCGCTCCTTAAACTAATCTGCCCATCAATCATCTAGTGCAGATGTGCTCCGTCCCTTAGTTGTCTCTGACTCTGTGAACCCCACAGACTGTAGCTCGTCAGCCTCCTCTGTCCATGGGATTCTCCAGGCAAGAATACTGGCGTGGGTAGCCATTCCCTTCTCCAAGGGATCTTCCCAACCCAAGGATCAAATCCAGGTCTCCTGTGTCTCCTGCATTGCAGGAAGATTCTTTACCCACTGAGCCATCTGGAAAGCCCCAGAAATCACCTAGCGGTTTTATTAAATTGCAGATACTAATCCAGTAGGTCTGGGCAGAGCTAGAGATTCTGCATTTCCAACAAGCTCCCAGGCAATGCCACTGCTATTATCCCAAGTTGCAAGACACTGGGTAACTCCTGCAGAGAATTTAGGACCAAGGAAACCCAGTTTCTCTTCTCAGCTTCTTAGGCAAGCAAAAGGATGTTTAGGACAGAAGCCCAGGAGCGAGGTCTCATCTCCTTACCCACAACCTGTGCTCACTCTTCCTACCTTCTCTTCCTTGCTTTCTTTCTTTTCTCAGGTACAGAGTGAAAAAGTTTATTTCAGGTAGATTTAAATTTATTTTTTATTTATTATTTTTTCACTGCACCATGCAGCATGTCGTTCTTAGTAGTTCCCCGACCAGGGATTGAACACATGCACTCACTCTGCATTGGAAGCTTGGAGTTTTAACCACTGGACTGCCATGGAAATCCTTATTTCAGGTAGATTTTAAAATTTAGAAGACAAGAAAAGGGCTGCCTTCAAAGCATCACTAAAACAATTCCATGACATAAAAACACAAGAACTGAACTGCTGAAAGAACAATGGCTGAAGACATCTGTGCACTGCAATACCTTCACGTCTTGGTGTGGAAGAGGTCTGATTAAAGAAAAAAGGTCCCTGGGTATGAATAAGAATTTGTTAAACAGAATCTTAAGAGCTCTTAATCATCAGTGAATGGTGTTGACAGCCTTTCCCCTGAAGGAAACTATGTAAAACATGTTGACCAAGCTGAATTGTTGGGGGAAGAGAGGAGTTTACTTTCTTTTGGTCTTAAGAAAATGTCAGAAACTTAACACTGTTCCGCTTCCAGTTCATTTCTAAAAATATTTGGCATCTAATGCAAGTGGCCACATGTATAAGAAGAGCTATATCTGGAGCTGTCAATCATGTAACATTTAACTAGAAATGCAAAAAACAAATAAAAATCAGGATTATTTTAAGATTTATGATTTATCAATATTTGTTCAGTACGACACCACCCTAATGGCAGAAAGCAAAGAGGAACTAATGAGCCTCTTGATGAAGATGAAAGAGGACAGTGAAAAAGTTAGCTTAAAACTCAACATTCAAAAAACGAAGATCATGGCATCCAGTCCCATCACTTCATGGCAAACAGATGGGGAAACATTGGAAACAGTGATAGATTTCATTTTCTTGGCCTCCAAAATCACTGCGGATGGTGACTGCAGCCATGAAATTAAAAGATACTTGCTCCTTGGAAGAGCTATGACCAATCTAGACAGCATATTAAAAAGCAGAGACATTACTTTCCCGACAGTGGTCTGTATAGTCAAAGCTATGGTTTTTTCCAGTAGCCATGCACAGATGTGAGATTTGGACAATAAAAAAGGCTGAGCATCGAAGAATTGATGCCTTCTAACTGTGGTGTTGGAGAAGACTCTTGAGAGTCCCTTGGACTGCAAGGAGATCAAACCAGTCCATCCTAAAGGAATGAGCCCTGACTATTCATTGGAAGGACTGATGCTGAAGCTGAATCTCCAATCCTTTGGCCACCTGATGCAAAGAGCCGAGTCATTAGAAAAGACCCTGATGCTGGGAAAGATTGAAGGCAGGAGGAGAAGGGGGCGACAGAGAATGAGATGGTTAGATGGCATCACTGACTCAACAGACATGAGTTTGAGCAAACTCAGGCAAATAGTGAAGGACAGGGAAGCCTGGCGTGCTGCAGTCCAAGGGGTTGCAAAGAGTCAGACATGACCAAGCGACTGAACAACAAGAACTCGACACCGAAGCAAGTCCTTGAGAGAGAACTATTTCAGAGCACAAACTAGTTCAGAATGGGATCTTTCAGCGTGGCCTTCTGCTCCCTCTGTGCTTCTTACTTTCTTGTTCAAGACTTCTTGTTATTGTTTAGTCAGTAAATCATGTCCGATTCTTCGTGACCCCATGGACTGCTGCCCACCAGCCTTCTTTGTCCATGGGATTTTCCAGGCAAGAATGCTGGAATGGGTTGTTTTTTCCTCCTCCAGGGGATCTTCCTGGATCAGGGATCAAACTCACAGCTCCTGCATTGGCAGACAGATTTTTCCCACTAAGCCACCAGGGAAGCTCTCAAGACTTCTCCTCTCCCTCAAATAACACAAAGCTTCTTTGGGGTGGAGGGGATCATTTATTAGGTGTGGGAATCAGAGTTCCCTGGAACAGCTCATGGAGAATGCTGGCTCTTTATATAGAGAAGTACAAGGGTGCATAAATAAATCCGAGAATTCACAAGTGAATTGCCTGCCTATCGTTTCCTACCTGGGGATGGTGGGGGGGGGGGTGGGCGGTGCGGATACCATCTTCCTTGTTTTTAGTCTTAGTTCCCTTATCTATGAAACACACAAGCTAACAAAAGACTGTCTCAGAAAGTTATCGTGAGACAAATAAAAAAAATATATAAGGTGATTTTAACAAATAGTAATACCTTAATCAACATTACTGAAAACACCATTATTCTTATTGCTAGGCAAAGATTTTCAGACAGAGGCTGGGAGACCAGGAAGCAGGGTCTTCAGAGGAAAGAATGCCCCAAGTTTCAAAGCAACGATTTTCCTTATGCTGCTTCTCAGCCCTCCCAGCTTCTTGGAGGTGAATTTGGCAAAAGCAAGCAGAGTTCATGATAGAGAATAACTCCCATCATTCCCTCCCTCCCTCTCGCTCACTCTCTCTCACACACAGAGTCAAAATCAGGACAAAACTATCAAAATTAGAATTAGAGATAATTGAATACAAGGAGAATAATGCACGGCACTATAGGCACACTGAATTTCCTTTTTCATTAATTATTCAGTTGTGATTTTTCTCTTCGGCAGTAACTGCATGAGTGTGAGAGACAGGAGAGAGAGTGAGACAGAGAGGATGCATATACATCATATTGTTATAAGTATGTGCACGCTCATTAATGTCTTTAACCATAAATAGAAAACTGCAATATCTAAAATGTCAATCCCCCCGAAGGAAGGAAGACCAAAATTTAGAAACAGCACCCAAACTGGTCATTTGAGGGAACTGGAAAAAAGAATAATTTCTACCATTCTCATCTGAATTATCCAGGTACTTATGAGTTTTCATTCTCTCTCCCCTAAGAAGCTATCTCCCTACTGGGATTAAGACAGCCAGAGGTTGAAGCCCGCGCCAGAGGCTTAGGCAGGCGTCAGCAGGCATTAGCAGCAGTGAACCGGGAAGGTGTGTCAACCAGACCCTCAGAGGGCTGAGTGCTGAGCCTGGAGGGGTGTCTCGGAGGAAAGTTCTGACAGCAGAAGCCCAAGGCACTGCTGTTGCTTTGATGTCTGAGCCCTTTAAAGAGCTGGGAATTAAAATGACGAGGAGGGAAAGCTTCTGGGAGCCACAGCTTTCTGTCTGTCTTCATTCCTCCCCAGGGATCTCCTCCCCATCTTCATTCACTCTTCTGATCAGGGAAGGGTCCTCCCCAGGGCTCCACGTGAATACAGCGGGCTTGGAACAAACCTCCCCACAGAGCAGCCATAGGGACAAAGACAAAACACATTTGGTGGTGGAGGTGCCCTGATGCCCCCAAAGGGGAAAATGACGAAACACAGTCCTTCCAACGTTATTTTACCACAATAATGTTTCTGCCTTAAAGACAAGGGTTAAAATTTTCATAAGACAGCATTCTATTAAGACACCAAGAAATCCCCTTCGACTCTGATTGGCGACCGCATCGTCAGGGCAGCCTGACCTAGTTCACAAGCTCCGGTCTCAAGAGATTCCTTCACACATTTCTATTCCTGCCACGTCTCCTTAAGTTATTGTGAATAACCCAAGGCGGGCTGGGTTTGTCTTTTCTTTGCAGCATAGTCCAGGGCCTGATTTTCTGATCTTCACGGGTTTTGAAGCAAAAAGTCCAACCTGATTTTATAAGTTGCCTTAGCAAAATATCTGGTTCTCTCCCTCCTCGACAAACATGCACCAACGCCTTCCATATGCCCGGCTGTCTATAAGGTACTCAGCACGGAAACGATCAACAGCCAACAGCCGTTCCCGAGGAGTCTCATGGCAGGACAACTCCTCAAACTGGCAGCCCTCAGGCCACAATCAGCCCACAGATTAAAAAAAAAAAAAACAAAACTGAAAGTTAAAAATACAGGATTTCAGGAAATTCCTGGGTGGTCCAGCGATGAGGTCTGTGCTTCCCTTGCAGGAAGCGTGGGTTCCATCCCTGGTCGGGGAACTAAAAATCCTACATTCCCAGTGGTGTGGCAAAAAAAAAAAAGGATTTCAAATTTTATTTATTTATTTGTTGTTGTTGTCCAGTTGCTAAGTCGTGTCTGACTCTTGTGACACCATGGCTGTAACTCAGCAGGTTCCATGGGCTTTCCCAACAAGAACACTGGAGTGGGCTGCCATTCCCTTCTCCAGGGGCTCTTCCTGACCCAGGGATCGATCCGGTGTTTCCTGCATTGCAGGCGGATTCTTTACCAATGAGCCACCTGGGAAGCCCATTTATTAGGATTATTTTTATTGAAGTATAGTTGATACACAATATTGTGTTAACTTCAGGCACTCCCCTGCTGGCTCAGAGTAAAGAGTCTGCCTGCAATGTGGGAGACCCGGCTTCGATCTCTGGGTTGGGAAGATCTCCTGGAGAAGGAAATGGCAACCCACTCCAGTATTCTTGCCTGGAGAATCCCATGAACGAAAGAGCCTGGAGGGCTACAGTCCACGGGGTCACAAAGAGTCTGATAACGACTGAGCGACTAACACACATCAGGCGTACAGCATAGTGATTAAAAAATTTACAGGCTATATTCCGTTTATAGTTATACATTGGCTGTATTCCCCGTATATCCTTGTACCCTTGATCTTAGCCAAAAGGCCTAGAAGCGATATCCTTGTGGATTATTTATTTTATAGTTTTTTTTTTAATCATAGGATTTTTTAAATTGGAGGATAGTTTGTTTATAATGTTGTTAGTTTCTGTTGATGCAAAATTTAAAATCTCAGTTTCTACCTTCTTCTGAAAAATAAGAGCGATCTGGAAACATCAGGAGCTAACTGGCCCTTCCCTTCCCACTACCGCATACACAAGGACACCCTAGGATCAACCCTCTTTGCTTATCACCCGCCCAGCCTCTGATCTGGAACAGGGCCACAGCCTTATCATAATGTTAGGCACAGAAGACATAGCTCTGAAAGTCCACAATATATTTTCTTCAGAAGGCAAACAAACATAACAGTAAATATATAATAATGAATCCAGCCTAGGTTCTTTATACCAACAGTTATAAAATATAATTTCTAATTTTTCTGATGGCAGATGGGGCCCATAACAGCAAAAGTCATAACCAAGCCCAGTCCCTGATATACCAGCCCCTGATAAACAGATTTTGAATCTGCATCTCAAAATCTGTTTCCCAAAGAACCCAACCTAAGATCCCAATAAGTAATGGATTCTAGGAAGAATCATCAGTGGATGCTGTTATGAGTTGAACTTTGTCCTTCTGAAATTGATGTATTGAATTCCTAACTCCCAGATGCACCCAGAATGTAACCTTACATAGAGTCTTTACAGATGGAATGTGTAGGACAGGCTAGGCCCTGATCCAGTATACTGGTGTCCTTATAAGAAGAGGAAATCTGGACCCACAAGCACAAACAAAGGGAAGACAAATAAAGTGAAACAGCCCCCTTCAAGCCAGGGAGAGAAGCTTGGAACAGATTCTTCCCTCAGAGCCCTCAGGAGGAACAGACCCTGCCAACATCTTGATTTTAGGCTTCCAGCCTCCAGAACAGAGGAACAAAACACTTCTGTTGCTTAAGCGACCCTGTCTATGGTTCTTTGTTATAGCAGCTCTCGCAAACTAATACAGATACTCAGGTCATCAGATGAGAGACATGATGCAAAGCAGGATACCCTCAAGGTCTCAGAGCATCACCCCTGGGACTGAGACTACTTGTGAAGTAGAAAATAAAAGTTTACAAGGGAGGCATCTGGCACCTAACCAAGAAATTTAGCATTGGGAATGGTGGAAGAACTTGACATTAGATGCCTTTGGACACAATGAATATGAAGCACATCGCATCACCCTGGAGGAACTGCTGCCACCTAGGCTTAACTTTAATCTCCACATGCTTGTATTCTCAGCTCCCGGGATACAGAAAATAGGGAGAAAAGAAAGCAATCAGACAACTCCAAATGTGGGACATTCTACAAAAAAAAACTGTCCTGGTCTCTTCAAAACATCTATGTCAAAGTTGAGAGCCTTTTCTAAAGACAGAGAACAAATATCAAATGGGATGCAATAATCTTGATTAAATCTGGATTCAAAAAATAAATTTAAAAAGATATTTTGAGAACAACTGTAGAAATTTGAATATAAATGAGATAGATTATTATTAAGTTACGATAATATTCTTATTTTTAGGGGATGCATGTAGAATTATTTAGGAATAAAGGGCCACAACATATGCAACTTAGTTTTAAAGCAGTGGTCCCCAACATTTCTGGCACCAGGGACTGGTTTTGGGGAAGACAATTTTTCCGTGGACCAGGGCGGTGGGGGTGGGAGGTGATGGTTTTGGGATGATTCAAGCGTATTACATTTACTGTGCACTTTATTTCTATTATTATTACATCAGCTCCACTCAGATCAGAGGTATTAGATCCCAGAGATTTTAAATGACTGTGAAAAAAATTACAGATAAAGCAAGTGTGGCAAAATTAATAACTGTCGAATTTGGTAGCAGATGTGCTGGTGTTTATTGTATTATTCTTTAAAATTCTCTGTTTGAAAATGTTCATATTAAATGTTTGGAGGAAATAAATGACACTGAGAACCAATACACAGACACTAAATGCCACCTTTCTTCTTTTGCTTCACACATTAATATACCAACCAGTTGAACACAGAGGGCCAGAAAGTGGGAATATGGGTTAAACCTTGCTTTGTGCTGGCTTTATGATATTCAAGAAATTAAATATATTCATACTTAAAGAATGCTCCTGCAATGCGGGAGACCCTGGTTCGATCCCTGGATCAGGAAGATTCCCCTGGAGGAGGGCATGGCAACCCACTCCAGTATTCTTGCCTGGAGAATCCCATGGGCAGAGGAGCCTGGAGGGCTACAGTCCGTGGGGTCACAAAGAGTCAGACATGACTAAGCGACTACCGCACTTCTCTGCTCACAATTAAGCAGGCTCTAAGACAAGCGTGAAATGCAAAATCAGATAACAAGAAATATTGTAAAAAGGTGTACAGGTGGCTATGTTTCTGTCTCCTCTGATCCCTTCTGAGTCTCAGTTTCCTCATCTGTAAAATGGGGAGAATAAAACAAATCAGGAAGGGTTGTTTTCAGGATTAAAGATGAGGGATGCCCAGTGGCCGACACACAGTAGACAGGTGATAAATATCCTCTGAACTGCTGTTATTACTCTGATTGTGAGTGGTGGGAGCAGCCAGGCAGCAGCAGGAAGGTGAAAACCCAGACATCCTGGCCCGAGCGCCTGTCCTCCAGGTGGTGCTGAGCTGTACTGCCTCTGAGAGAAACTGTACGTGCATTTTCTTCTAATGAGCACAACAAGGGTAACTCAGAGGGCAGTTCACTCTCTTCCAGGCAGAGAAAAGTGGACACACATTCCATCTACATTTCAGATGGCTCACGTCACACTTAGGATGATAATCAGGAAGAATTCAAGAGGAGTTTCTTTTTCCTTTTTTCTTGGAGTACAGTTGCTTTTCAGTGGGGTGCTAGTTTCTGCTGGACAGCGAGGGGAATCACCAACACGGATACATATAGTGCCTCTTCCTTGAATTTCCGTCCCATTTAGGTCACCGCAGAGCACTGAATAGAGTTCCCTGTGTTATGCAGTAGGTTCTCTCAGTAGGTTCTCAATCTCGAATAGATTGTTATCTATTTATACACAGTCGTGGATTCCCTGGTGGCTCAGACCGTAAAGAATCCACCTGCAATGCAGGAGACCTGGGTTCGATCCCCAAGTTGGGAAGATCCCCTGGAGGAAGGCATGGCAACCCACTCCAGTATTCTTGCTGGAGAATTCCATGGACAGAGGAGCCTGGAGGGCTACAGTCACTGCGGCCGCAAAGATTCGGACATGACTAAACCACAAACACTTTCAGTGTATATATGCCAATCCCAATCTCCCAGTTCATCCCACCTCCCACACTTGCCTTTCAAGAGGGGTTTCTCACAGGTCTGTTTTAACAAAAAAGAAAAACTAAGTCAGAATAGTTCCACAAGAAAGAGGCCAAAGTTTTCCTGTAATCTATGTCAAGACCTTGAAATACTGGATTGCTTAAAAAAAAAAACACACACTTCCCCGAGCTTTATAAGAGAAAGAAACCTTTCCACTTCACATGCAATGTAGATGACGTTAGGCTATTCTTGGAATGGAAGGAGCCGAAGGACAAATGCTTTTGATGTTTCAAATAAAACCTTGAATGTGAATTCAACTCAAACCCCAAGAGAGCTGTCACTCCCCGACCACCGACACTAATTTTCTGAAGGTAAAACCCAAGTCCCAGTTTTCTTTTCATTTCACCATCAACTACTCAAAAGTACCTCCACGGTACCTTTTTGTCTCGCCAAGCAAACTCAAATGACAGCTTTGGGTGGCATGGGCTTTTTCCCCCCATTTGTTATTGTGACAGCTCTAGCTCATCCATGAAAATTCTAAGACATGACACCTTGTGAAGATAAAGCCCTATTCCAGAGGCATTTGATTTGGGTCCAAACCTAAGGGGAGCAGCATACAAGTGACAAGATGAGTCACAGGAAAAAAAAAGTGAGGAAAAGCCACTTGAAAGGTTGACGAGCTTCTGAAGCTCCCAGGGGCCTGAATCAAAGGGGTGGAGATGGCGTCCTTCCCAAAGGCTCTTAGAGGCACAGGCAAACGACTTTCCCCTACCAGCATGTCCATTGCTAAAAAACAGCCCTGAATTTTCACAGCAAGGCTAATAGAACTCTCCCAGGCAGGCAAACTTGAATTTCTCAGACCCTGAGTGGAAAAAAATGGTTATTTTTATTCTGCCTTTAAGGAGGCAGCTGTTTTTATTTATTTAATAGAGACTTGCAGTAAAATGTGTTACACACTGCAATGTTGAACACAGACACACAGAACCGAATCAAATTTTCAGAAAACAATCTTTGCATGCCTGATTAGTTGTGTCTGACTCTTAGTCGTGTCTGACCCCACAGACTGTAGCCCACCAGGCTCCTCTACCCATGGAATTCTCCAGGCAAGGATACCGGCGTGGGTTATTATTCCCTTCTCCAGGGATACTCTTGACCTAGGATTTGAACTTGCGTCTCCTGTATCTCCTGCATTGGCAGATGGATTCTTTACCAACTGCGCCACCTGGGAAAAGCCCCCAAATAATCCTTAATCCTTACAATATGCAGTGCACTGATACTTTCTGTTTACTGTTTTTTAAAATGTTGGTCACGATCAAACTAAAGTGTTTCATAGGTTACAATGCGCTGTTTGAAATACACTGGGCTGGATGAAGCCTGGGCTTCTTGGTACAGTCCAGTCACATCTTAACCCTCCTCACCCTTTCCCTAGGAGCTGCCAGAAACCCATCTTGATTGGTCAAGAAAAATAAGATAGCTTTTCTTTTTCCTCTACATTTCCAAAGTCCTGAAGGGCAACCATCATGGAGGCTAACCCATGTCTAATGGGGGGAGGGTGTCTATTTTCCCTTACAGGAATAATGAATGGTGAGTTATAGAAGGGGAAACTCCATCTTGTGTCTGAGACTCCTGGGTTCACATCTAAGTGAGGGGAGACTTCTCCACCAGAAGACCCATCAGATGCTCAACTCACGTGTCCTCATCCTTGGATTCATGGGAAACCTGAGCTTGACTACAGGACGTAGGGATTTGGGTGTAACAGTGATGGGCAGTGGACGTGCCACAGTGCTGCACCACTGCAGAGCAAACACTCTGCATTGTCTCTGGAATAGTCCATGGAGGGAGGCCAGCCTTCCCGGTCACAGAGAGTGGTGCCTTAGCCCCGCGGCCGAACACTCAAGAGAGGCACTTGTCTCATCTTGTCTTTTGTTACCAGGGGGCATATGTGAGATCTGGGCTGCCCTGGTGGCTCAGATAGTAAAGAATCTGCCGGCAATGTGGGAGACCCAGTTGGATCCCTGGGTTGGAAAGATCCCCTGGAGGAGGGCATGGCAACCTACTCCAGTATCCTTGCCTGGAGAATCCCATGGACAGAAGAGCCTGGTAGGCTATAGTCCATGGGGTCGCAAAGAGTCAGACCCGACTGAGTGACTAACACTTTCACTTTTGCTTTTTTCATGTAGGATCTTAGTTCCCTGACCAGGAATTGAACCGCAGCCCCCTACATTGGAAGCATGGAGTCTTAATTACTGGACCACCAGGGATGTCCCATATCCTCACCCTCTTTGAGAGTCCAGCCCCGCGCCCCCCCCCCCCCCCCGCCCCGAGGGCTCCTCAAGTCAGGGGTTATGGCTCACATGCATCCCCAGCCTCTGTGAACGTCCCTCCTTTCATCTTCCAGGGACAGGGCCTGCTCTAGGCTTTGGTTCCCTTTTGGTTGTTTTGAGAACAAATGGTCCCTCCTGTCTACCCCTTAGACATCCCCTAAGAGTCAGTCAAGACTGCTCTGACTCCACAGGTAAATCCCTCACCATCTGGTGCTCCCCAGGCACGTCCCAGATCAGACGTTCCCTGGTCTGGGGAAGTCCAGCTGCTCTCAGTGTCTCCTCGTTGGCCTCGAACTTTTTCATGAGCAAGACTGTCTCTCATCTCCTCTGCACCATTTGCCACCTTGTGTTAGTCTAGAAGTTTAGGCCATTTAAGAATCATCACTCTAAATTTACCTATGCAGGTCCTGTTTTTGTCTCCTTGCCCCCCTTTCTTTTCTGTAATATATTCTGTTATTGCTGTTCAGTTGCTCAGTTGTGTCCGACTCTTTTCGACCCCATGAACTGCAACATGCCAGGCTTCCCTGTCCATCACCAACTCCCAGAGCTTGCTCAAACTCATGTCCATTGAGTCGATGATGCCATCCAATCATCTCATCCTCTGTCACCCCTTTCTCCTCCTGCCCTCAATCTTTCCCAGGATCAGGGTCTTTTTCAATGAGTGGGCTCTTCACATCTGGTGGCCAAAGTACTGGAACTTCAACTTCAGCATCAGTCCTTCCAATGAGTATTCAGGGTTGATTTCCTTTAGGATTGACTGGTTTGATCTCCTTGCTGTCCAAGGGACCCTCAAGAGTCTTCTCCAGCCCTGCAGTTCAAAAGCATCAATTCTTCAGCACTTTAGTTTTCACAGTTCTCCCTGGCATTGAGTGTCCCCGAAGTTACCAATTAAAGATCTTCTCCTGCCTGAAAAGGGTCAGCGGGAGGCCGTCCAAACAGCTGTTCCCAACCTGGCAGCAGACCAGAGTCACTTGGGTGTTTTTTAACGTATCTGGAGCCACAGATGCACCCAAACCAGTTAAATCAGACCTCTGGCGTTGGGGCCCCATGCTGGTATTTTTAAAGCTCCCCAGGTGATTACAAAGTGTAGGCAAGATTGAGAATCATTGTTTATTGTTCCCATTCACAGCAGGTTTTATGTTTTAAGATGCTTCTTCAGCCAGTAGGAGAGCAGATGCTCCAATTTCCAGAGTGAAGATCATTTCATCCTCATTGTCCAGGAATGTCACTTGCAGAGGTTAGATCTCATGTCAAAAAACAGTCTTTTAAATAAAAACCAAGGGGACTGCCCTGGTCCTGTGGCTAATATTCTGGCCTTCCCAATGCAGAGGGCCCAGGTTTGATCCCTGGTCTGCCAACGCAGGAGACGTAAGAGATGTGGGTTTGATCTCTGGGTCGGGAAGTTCCCCTGGAGAAGGCAATAGCAACCCACTCCAGTATTCTTGGCTGGAGAATCTCATGGACAGAAGAGCCTGGCAGGCCACAGTCCATAGGGTGGCAGAGTCGGACACAACTGAAGCGACTTAGCACGCACACGCGCACACACACAGGGACCCACATGACGCAACTAAAGATCCCGAGCGCCACAACTAAGACCTGGTGCAGCCTAATTAATTAATGAAAAAATGTAAAAGAATGAAAATAAAATCACTTGGCCCTAAAAATTAAAAAATAAATAAAAAATAAAATCAAGCCAGTTCTTCTCAGCACAAATATGCAGATCTCCAAAGAGACCCAACCAGTGCTGGAGTCTTGCATCTCCTGCATTGGCAGGCAGATTCTTCACCACCAGTACTATCTGGGAAGTTGATTTACAATATCAGTAAATTTCAAGTATACAGCACAGCACTTTGGTTTTACATATATATATTCTTTCTCAGCTTCTTTTCCTGTATAGGTCATTACATAATATTGAGTACAGTTTCCTGTACTATATAATAAGTCCTTGATGGTTATCAGTTTTAAACATAGCATGTGCATATGTGTGTATGCTAATCCCAGTCTCCTAATCTGCCCCTTCTTCTACACCCTCTTCCCCCTTTGGGAGCCAAAAGTTTGTTTTCTGGGTCTATGAGTTTTTATTTCTGTTTCAGAAATAAGTTCATTTGTATCATTTTCTCTTTTTAGATTTCACCTATAAGCAATATCATATATTTGCCTTTCTCTGTCTGGCTTATGTCACTGGTATGATAATCTTTAGGTCCAACCATGTTGTTGCAAATGGCATTACATCACTCTTTTTTATGGCTGAGTAATATTCCATTGTATTTATAAACCTTATCTTCTTTATCCATTCATCTGCTGATGGATATTTAGGTGTTTTAGTGCTTTTCAGTTCCTTTCATTTCATTTTCACTCTCAACTCGGTGAGAGTTGACGACTGATGTGCAGAGGACCAGCCAAGTCTGCCATCCTCGAGAGCAGAAAGCTGAGGATATGGAAGTGTGGAGGGTACAGCAGATTCTGCTCAGTGCCTTCTCCTGGTAGTCAGCTGGTTGTAGCTGGGACTGGCAATTATTTTGCCTTCATCAGGAATCCAAGTACACTTGCCTGGAAAATCCCATGGATGGAGGAGCCTGGTGGGCTGCAGTCCATGGGGTCACTAAGAGTTGGACACGACTGAGCAACTTCACTTTCACTTTTCACTTTCATGCATTAGAGAAGGAAATGGCAACCCACTCCAGTGTTCTTGCCTGGAGAATCCCAGGGACGGGGGAGCCTGGTGGGCTGCCGTCTATGGGGTCGCACAGAGTCGGACACGACTGACGTGACTTAGTAGCAGCAGCAGCAGGAATCCAAGGTGCAGATCGCTGCTGCTGGGCTGAGGCCTGGCACATACCCAGCCTGGCTAGGACAGCTCTGAGGAGTCTGTAAGGGCGAGTGAGGGCAGAGCAGGCCACCCAGAGAGGGCATCAGCTCCCTCCCTCTCTCTCCTGCCAACACAGAGGAACTTTCTCACAGCCGTTGCTGTGAGTCAGTCCAGGACAGGGCTTGGGGCTGTGAGAGCCCTGGACCAGCAAGCATCACCGCGGCAGCAGCCACAGTGCAGACCACATCCAGCTGTGTGCTCACAGTCTGGAAGGGGAGCCCTTCTCTTCAGAGCTCTGCATCCCGCAGAGAACCTCTCCAGCTGCTGGGATGCAGGGGGATTCCAGGGTCTGGAGCCAAGGGAGGGGAACCCCATCACACTCCACCTACTAAGACAGAGAGTGAGCTAGATAGAACCCAGACCATGTAAGGACCCTGAACAGGCCAACTCACTCCTCACTCCCCTTCCTCCCCAGAGGCAGGAAAATGACTGCAGTTTGCACTTTTTTCTCAGTTATATTATCTCTCCTTTTACTTTGGAAAAGACAAGTTGTCATCTGCCTGGGTCAGACCAACTTTTGCCTCTTACAAGCCCCGCAATTACAACTATGAATGTTGTGATCAGGGTCCCTCCCCTCTCCTGACTTTCCTTCATTGCTTGCATCTTTGCTCAAAGGCCATTTTTTTCAGGGGAGGAAAATTATTCTCTCTCTTCTCCTATTACTTCTAAAATCATCTAGTTTTTATCCATAGAGCTGCTCCTCCAGGAGTGTTTCTCTGCCTATTTCATGTTCCACATTTGCTAGCCCCCACTGACGTGAGTCTCCTTGTGGCTGAAACTCACCACCTGTCGGATGCTGCTGAAACTCAGGCCCTGGCTAGGTTCCGAGATGGCATCTATCACTGGTCACTGACAGCCCTTCAGGCTGGGGCACAGTCCCTGGGTCGCTTCACTCTGGAAAGCGAAAAGACTCCAACAGAGCTCACGGAAAGAAATAGAACGTGGGCTGCTAGGATAGCGAGAGCTCTGGATCCTCTTCCTCAGTGGTCCTTGGTGTGGATCCCAGGCTAGAGGCAGCAGCGGCCCCGGAATGTGTTAGAAGTGCTCTTTGCATCACCATCAGTCTAGGAGAAAGAGGTGGAGCAGTGGTCCTCAAGCACTGGCATGAATGATGGCAGGAGGATCATGGCTAACGTTGATTAAGCATAGGCGCCCTGTACCAGCCCCGGTTCTCAGAACTTTATAGCATATTTAATCATCACAACAACCCTCGGAGGAGTTAAGTACTATTCATAAATCCTGCAGTTTTACCCATGTGAAAACTGAGAAATGGAGAGGTTCAGCAACTTGTTTAATCGTATTGTACATGACAGAACAGCAGGTCAGGTTCCACACATACAATCTCACACACACACACACATACACACACAAAAAAAACACCACTTTACCTCACTCCTCTGGCTTTGGTCTTTTTTCCCAGAGCATGGGCAAGGTAAGCCTGGTTCACTGCCATGAGATGGTGAAGTTTAGTGGCTCCAAGCTTGCACTTAGGGCCAGCTGCTTGGATCTGAAGCTTGTGTCTACCACATCTTAACTTTGGACAAGTCACTTAGGTTTCTGGTGCCTATTTCCTCAATTATAAAATGGGCAGTGGGGATTTAATGCCATCTCTACCAAATTACAGTATTTTTTCACAGAACTAGAAGAAATAATCCTAAAATGTATATGGAACCATAAAAGACCCAGAACTGCCAAAGCAATCTGGAGAAAAAAGGACAAAGCTGGAGACAAATGCTCCCAGTCTTCAGACAATACTACAAAGCTATGATAATCAAAACAGCATCATACTGGTATCAAAACAGACACATGGACCAAGGGAACAGAAAAAAGAGCCCAGAAATAAACCCACACATCTATGATCAATTAATCTTCAACAAAGAAGGCAAGAATATACAATGGAGAAAAGACAGTCTCTTTAGCAAGTGGTATTGGGAAAGCTGGATAGCTGCATGTAAAACAATGAAGTTAAGAGCACATCTTTACACCATACACAAAAATAAACTCAAAATGGCTTAAAGACTTAAATATAAGACATGACACCATAAAACTCTTAGAGGAGCGCATAGGCAAAACATTCTCTGACATAAATTGTCGCGATGTTTCCTTAGGTCCTTCTCCCAAGCCAATAGAAATAAAAGCAAAATTAAACAAATGGGACCTCTGTCAAACTTGTAAGTTTCTGCATAGCAAAGGAAACCTGTTTATGGTTTCCTTTCCTGTGCAGAAGGAAAATGAAAAGATAATCTATGGGCTGGGAGAAACTATTTGCACATGATGCAATCAACCAGGGCTTAATTTCCAAAATATACAAATAGCTCATACAACAAACAACCCAATTAAGAAATGGGCAGAAGACCTAAGTAAGCATTTCTCCAAAGAAGTACATACAGATGGCCAATAAGCACGTGAAAATATATTCAACACTGCTAATTATTAGAGAAATGCAAATCAAAGCTACACCGAGCTATCACCTCAGTCAGAATGTCCATCAGTAAAAAGTCTACAAGTAACAAATGCTGGAGGAGGTGTGGAGAAATGCTGTTGGTAGGAGTACAAATTGGTGCAGCCAGTATGGAAAACAGTACGTGTGCTAAGTCACTTCAGTCACGTCCAACTTCTTGAGACCCTGTGGACTAGAGCCCACCAGGCTCCTCTGTCCATGGGATTCTCCAGGCATGAATACTGGAGTGGGTTGCCATGCCCTTCTCCAGGGGATCTTTTTGACCCAGGAATCGAACCTGAATCACGTAAGTCTCCTGCATTGGCAGACAGGTTCTTTACCACTAGCACCACATGGAAAACAGTATGGAGGTTACTCAAAACATTAAAAACAGAGTTGTCATGTGACCCTGAAATCCCACAAATAGGCATATATATGGAGAAAACTAATTCAGAAAGATACATATACCCCTTTGTTCATGGCGGTGCTATTCACAATAGCCAAGACATGGAAACCACCTAAAGAATGGATAATGAAGACGTGGTACATGTGAACAGAAAAAAAAGATGTGGTATATATATACACTGGAATATTACTCAGCCATAAAAAGAATGAAATAATGCCATTTGCAGTAGCATGAATGGACCCAGAGATTATCTTATTAAGTGAAGTCAGAGAAAGACAAGTATCATATGATATCACTTATCTGTGGAATCTCAAATATGATACAAATGTGTGTTAGTCATTCAGTCATGTCCAACTCTGCGTGACCCCATGAACAGCCCTCTAGGCTCCTCTGTCCATGGAATTCTCCAGGCAAGAATACTGGAGTGCATAGTCATTCCCTTCTCCAGGGGATCTTCCCAACCCAGGGATCAAACCAGGTGTCCTGTGTTGCAGGCAGATTCTTTACCATCTGAGTCACCAGGGAAGCCACCTATGATACAAATGAACTTATTTAAAATAGAAACAGACTCACAGGCATAGAAAACTTATGGTTACCAAAGGGGATAGCAGGGGTTGGGGGGAACCTCTCAGTAAATTAAGATTCTGAGATTAGCAGATGCACAATAAATACATAGAAAATATTCAAATAACAAGGTTCTACTGTACAGCACATGGAAATATATACAGCATCCTATAATAATCTATTATGGAAAAGAATCTGAAAACAAATATGTATATATATTCATACATATATATGAATCACTTTGCTATACACCAGAAACTAACACAGCATTGTAAATTAACTATACATCAATTAAACATATATATATATAAATAAATGAAATAAAAATAAAGAAACAGTGATACTAACTGTTCCCATCTACCTCATAAGGAAGATAAAATGGGTTATCTTCATATTTTGTGAAGCTAAAATGGGTTAATATACGTCAGCATGCCTGACGCAGAGCATATACTTAGTAAGTGTTAGCTTATTATCTCAAAGGCCTCTAATTAGGGGAGGAAAGAAAAAGGAAGAAAAATATGAGACAAGGAACAGAGGGAAGAAAGAATTTGGAAACCCTCCAACAATTTCTCTGGTAAAAAGTCATGGAGGGCCCTGCTGGTTCTCTCATCTGCTTGCGAAGCACACGCTAGTGAAGCATCTTGTGCACATGTGAGGGTGCGTCCATCCTGGGTCTCACGCGTGTGTTTAATCCTCCTGTAAAAGCAGATGGTGTTGAACAGGCCCGCCAGCCTCTGTCTCTGAGAACTGCCTGATGCAAGCAGAATTCTGTGTCTAAGCACAGAGATTCGGGCATCTCTGCTGCTGCAAAGAGGCAAATGTGAGACAAACCGATGAAATGTAAGGCCTGCTTACACATGTGTAAGGATGAAAAGAAAAACGGCCTCTACTGAATAAAATGACATCTCTATCTCAACCTTCAGAGCATCTTGCAACTTCGAGAAAATGTGTGACTATATTTTACTAGGAATACTGTTGCTGTCAGAGGTGGATGCGAGGAAAAATAAGAGGATGCCAAGCTTGAGAGACAAGAAGGATCAGACCAGAAGGAAAAAGAGGGCTGTGACTGGGAAATGTGAGATTAGCTTAACTTAGAGGGAGATTCTTTTTTTTTTTTTTTTATTTTCCAGGCATATATTTTATTTACAGAAATTGTAATATTTCTATCAACTGTTTTTGTTTCTTTTTTAAGTTAATTTTTATTGGCATATAGTTGATTTACAATGTTGGATTAATTTCAGATGTACAGCAAAGTGAATCAATTGTATGTATACATATATCCACTCTTTTCCAGATTCTTTTCCCATACAGGTTATTAGAGAGTTTTTTTTTTTTTTTTTTTTATTAGTTGGAGGCTAATTACTTCACAACATTTCAGTGGGTTTTGTCATACATTCATATGAATCAGCCTAGGGGGAGATTCTTACAAGCAGAGAAAGGAGTGGACGCTTTGCCTCCAGAAACCCCCAAACAGTCCAAGCATGAGATCCAAGGAGGTAAAGCTCTGGCATTAGATGAGCCAACTGCACAGTTAACCCGACCTGATTTTCTCCTGCAACCACTCAAGCTCTTGGTAATCACATGTCCCCTCTCTGTACAATCAGCAGGGAATGCCACTGAAAAAGACCACGATGCTGCAAAGAGTGAAGGCAAAAGGAGAAGAGGGCGGCAGAGGATGAGATGGCTGGATATTATCACCAACTCAAGGAACATGAATTTGAGCAAGCTTCAGGAGACAGTGGAGGACAAAGGAGCCTGGCGTGCTACAGTCCATGGGGTCGCAAAGAGTTGGACACGACTGAGTGACTGAACAAAAAGGGGTGCTGTTTTGGTGTGATTCCGCTTGTGTTTACAATCTGTGCAGCTGTCAAAACCCACAAGACGGAGATGGAAGGGTTTACTTTTTTTCTGTCCTTGATAAATTACAATATACAGTGCAGCCTATAAAACCGTGTTTTTAACCCATCTTGTAATGAGAGACGAAACACAGACACCAAAGCAACAGACACTCAAATTCACTTCTCACCCTGCGATGTATCAAAACCGGATTATCTCTTCTTAGCTTTATTGTTGTTGGGGAATTTTTTTTACATATCTATAATCAATATTCAAAAAGTGTGAGCTCAAGCTGTTTTTCACACTTGGGCTTCTCTAATAGCTCAGATGGTAAAGAATTTGCCTCCAAGGCAGAAGACCCAGTGTTCCATCCCTGGGTCAGGAGGATCCCCTGGAGAAGAAAATGGCAATTCACTCCAGTGTTCTTGCCTGAAGAATCACATGGAGATAGGAGCCTGTCCATGGACTATGAAGTGGGGTACAGTTCATGGAGTTGCAAAGAGTCGGACACAACCGAACGACAGAGCACACAGCACGTTTTTCACTTAGCATTATTTTATATCAACTTTTCTATTTGCTTTCATAATAGACAAACTTACTATCCTTAATAGTAATATTAAATTTCATTTCCATACAGTAGTTTGTTTTTATTTTAAATTTTTGGGTATTGGTTTTTCTTTCTTTCTGTTTTTTCCCCTTATTTTTTCTTCTTTTGAGTTATTTCTCCAGGATATGGTCTCAGACACATGTTTACCAGGCCAAAGGATGTTATAGTCCATGGCTCACTACACTTTGCCATGTTGCTTTCCAGAAATATTGTATTAATTGATGTCAGTATGAGAAGGCAGCCTTCTCCAAAGCCTTGCCAGATTTTGATTTTGTAATTATAATGTACTTTTACCAGCTTCGCTGGAGTTGTATAATTTTGTGCTTTAAGTTCCCACGATTACTAGGGAGGCCACATCCTTTTGCAAGGATTTGTTTTCTTGTGTGAATCATGCATTCTGATTTTCTTGACCAGGAAAGTAGTTGAAATAATATTGCTCTTACGGATGTGGTTCCACTCCCTAGAGATTCTGAATGTTCCTTTTTTTTCTTCATCCTTTTTTTTAAATCACAATTTCTCCCCTAAGTCACTTTGACTCAAGAAAGTTTTGCTCGGTGGACGCAGGTCCCACTCAGGCGGAAGACCATCAGTTCAGCTCAGATTCCCAGTGCCCTATTTACTGGTGGCTGCACACAGTAATCCCCTCATAAATTTTCCTGAAGGCAGCCTGCTTTTTGAGTCCCCTAGCTCCCTAATGAACTGTATTCCCGATTTGTCAAATATAGCCAGCAATTATTCAATGTTGTATCATGTGCTACTGGAAAAAAGAAATCAAGGGTGCTATTTTCATGCCTGCCTCTCTGGCCATCCCTGGCTAATAACTGTGCCTTTCTGCCAGGTAGCATTTACATACTGTGGTCTCCACGCATTCTACACCTACTGGGTCAGACTCTGAAAAGAGAAGAAGGAACCAAAGTCAAGATGTCATCTCTGGTAGTAGGAGGGCTGGATAGGAAAACAAGGTCATGGACAAGATGAAATGAAACAAATGAAAACAGAACATATTTGAGCGTTAGGGTAGTAAATGGTTAATAATACTATCTTACGTATCTTTGAAAGTTGCTAAGAGAGTGGAAGTTCTCATCACAAGAAAACAAAACTGTAACTATGTGGGGTGATGGATGTTAACTAGACCTCCTATGATGATCCTTTAGCTCTATGTATATCAAATCATTGACACAGTGGTAAAGAATCTGCCTGCCAATGCCAGAGACTCAAGAGATGCGCGTTCCATCCCTGGGTGAGGAAGAGTCCCTGGAGGAGGAAATGGCAACTTACTCCAGTATTCTTGCCTGGAAAATTCCACGGACAGAGGAGCCTGGCAGGGCTACAGTCCATGGGGTCACAAACAGTCAGACACGACTGAGAAATTGGGCACTCGGAGCACACACATCAAATCATTATGTTGTATACCTAAAACTAAAACAATGTCCTATGTTAATTACATCTCAATTGTTAAATTTTTTAATTTAAGTATTTGAAACATGTTATAGAATGGACATAAGGTCAATTTAATTAGCTCAAAGAATACCCACTATCTAGAAATGTATCTCACGTTTGTGGGCATCACTAAAGATGGTTAAAACAAGAACAACAAAAACTAAGAACTGTACAGTGTAATCACTAGGTTGTGTCCGACTCTTATGACCCCACGGACTATAGCCCGCCAAGCTCCTCTGTCTGTACAAGACATGCTAAACATTTATCAAATTACTTGATAAAAACTGCCAAAAGATTTCTCTTTTTTTGTTTTTTGTTTTCTTTTTTAAAGTCACTGTTGTTCATTTCTTGGCTTTTTTTCCCCTTGCCTACATGAGGATCCCCAGTTGGGGAAGACTGCACCCCAGCATGTTTCCTCACTCAATTCTTTCTGACTTACAAACGTCACTGTGAAGCCACCCACTGATCACTTCCGCCCCTCCACAGTCCCTCCCTTACCCTTGCCAACTCCTGGCCACTTTGGTCTGCGGAGATGCCCCAAGGAGATGACAGAGAAGCTACTCTGGAGACCTGTCTACCCAACTGGTGAGCGGCAGGGGCATTTCTCCACTGAATTAGACACAGCCACGTTGAGAGTCCAAGTTACAGATGCCGAAAAGATGCTCTTGTTACTGTTATTGCTGCCGCAATAATTGTGTGCAATAATAGTTGTGTTGTTGGCACAATAATCAGTGAGTGCCTAGAATGAGCCACGAGCTGAGATGAGCAGTTATATGCCTATCTCACTGAATCTTCACCAACATTATTTTACCCATTTTACAGATGAGACAAAGTGAAATTTACGAACTTAGCCAATATCACCCACTAAGTATTAGTAATAACAACTGGGAACAGACATCGTAACATATCTCCTCTCAAGGTACTATCACTTTTTGATGATTTGTAATCAATTGGAACTTCTCCCACAAGCCTGTTAGGTTTGACTAAAAAAAAAAAAAAAAAAGGCACTTTAACGGGATCCCTCCTACTTTCCAAATGACTGTTCCTGTGAAGTCAAATGCAAAAGCCCCAGGCTGATTTCCCAGGCTAACCGCGGGAAGCACCTTGCCATCTTCTGTTCTTTTCTAATAGTTCCACGTGCAAGCCATCTTCCTCTCAACACTGCCAAGATCCCTGACATCATGCGAGGGGCTGGGGGTGAGAATGTGTGAAGGAGGAAGATGGAGGGTGGGGACCCCAGCACGGAAGTCAAGAGGCTTGTATTTCAGCCCTACTCCCACCACGAACTCCCCTCTCTGGACCACAGGTTCCTCATGGCCAAAAGGAAACATCTCGCCAGCTTTAAATGTCTAACGATTTATGAAGCCTGGGAGTGTCATCGCACTGGTGGTGCCCGGAGGTGTGGACACAGCACCCCCTACCGGCAGCCTCTGGGCAGTGAGGCCGTGGTCACACGCTCTGCCTGCTGGTCCCGCCTAGGAGCTGGGGGAGCTGGCAGGACCGTGGGGAAGGGCAGCAAGGGGGCAAGTGGTTCAGACTCGCCCTCAGCTCATCCCCGCTCCGTTCCTCCCCTCTCTAAACTGCCCTGTGTTCCGATGAAACAAACGTGCTTGGAAATCAGATGGGCAAAGGTTTCAAAGGGGACAAACAGATTACAGAATCATTTAGGTGGGAGTCAGATGGTGGAGTGCCTTGCCAGTGGCTCAACGGTAAAGAATCCACCTGCAACGCAGGAGACGCAGGTTCGATTCCTAGGCTGGGAAGATCCCCTGGCCAAAGGAATGGCAACCCACTCCAGTATTCTTGCTTGAAAAAATCCCACGGACAGGGGAGCCTGGCGGTCTACAGTGCATGGGGTCACAAAGGGTAGGACACGACTGAGCAGCAGCAGGAGCAGATGGTGGAGGCGGGGCAGCTGGAAAATCTTGTGCTCAGTCTTGTTGATAACAAAAAGCCACAAGTTACAAAACGCTTAAAAAAAAAAATGAAATATTCTCTCCAAGGCAGGTATACATCTATTCTGTGAAAGTGAAAAATTCTTTTATAGATTTTGTGTGTGCTGGTTTGAAATATCAGGCAAGTAAAGATTCTGAGCTTCCCCCTAAGCTGTGCTTATCAGCTTCAAGAGTCTGTCCTCTGAGCCTGCTCACCTTGCAGGCTGAAAACAAGCCCCAGGCACCTCATTTTTCAGCAAGGCAACCTGCCCTTCCAAGCTCTCCCGCCTCGGCTCCCTTCCTCATGCGAGCATCTGATGGGGAGCGTGGGCCCTTTCAACTTACACTCTAGATAAACACACATAAAGTATTCACATATTTTTTTAAAAGACCATTTTAAAACCATTTCTTGAGGTGAGAGGTACTTAATCACTCAGTCGTATCCAGCTGTTTGCAACCCTTTGGATTGTAGTTTGCTAGGCTCCTCTGTCCATGGGATTTTTCAGGCAAGAATACTGGAGTGGGCTGCCATTTCCTCCTCTAGGGAATCTTCTCGACCCAGAGATCGATCCCACATCTTTTGTGTCTGCTGCATTTCAGGCAGATTCTTTACCCTCGGAGCCGCTGGGGGAGTCCACACCATTTCTAAAGGCTTTAGAAATTTTCTTTTTTAAATGATAAACTCTGAGCCTTGAATCTGCAGCCCACAGTAGACAGAGCAATGGACTTGATCATCCTTCAGTCACCTTGCTTCTCCCACTCACCTGATCCTGAAACCCCACCTGAAGACGGAGTTGTGCTGCTAGCACCCTGCACCCCTCTTTACTGACGTTCACCTCCCCCTGTGAGCACAAGATCAGAGGAGAGAAAGGGTGGAGTGGGGGGAGGGGGGGAGTTGCACCCAAGGGGACCGGTGGAAGGAACAGGGTTTGAGCATCACGGCTAGTATCAAGATAGCATCCTATGGTGTCCACTCAGGCCAGGCCCCAAGGGGAACTCAATCTGTGCTGAAGTCCACTTCACAATAGGCTCCAGAAGGTCCTAGGTGTTGCTATTTAGTCTCTAAGCCATGTCCGACTCTTTGCAACCCCATGGACTAGAGTCCGCCAGGCTCCTCTGTCCATGGGATTTCCCAGGCCAGAAGGTCTCATTGGCCCAATTCACAGAGATGCTGACCTGCTCTTACTGTCATGATCGGAAGTTTAGCCTGTTCTCCCAGTCCCCAACCTGTGGTCCGTTCCCCCCAAGAATGCTTGCCCAAAGTCAGCCACAGTGGCTGCTTCTTCTCCCACCTCCTGGATCTTTTCTCTTCCTTTCTATTCTTCCCAGTGTAAGCCGACTAAAACCAATATAAATTCATTTTTCTTCCTCCCCTAACTCCACATCTGCTCAGGAAAAAGTTTAGAACCAGAGCTGGCAGAGGTAGGTTTTCTACAGTGGACGAGGGAGAGCCCCAAACTGGAAATGCTAAAGGTAGAGTCTCTTTCCCACCTCTTGAATCTAGGCTACCCTTGTGATTTTGCTTTGGCCAACACAATGTAAAGTTAGTGATGCTGTGTGATTTCCAGAGCCTAGGAGACTGTATAGTTTCTGCTTTGGTTCCCTGAAACACTGCCTGGATCACCATGAAAGGAAGCTAGTTTAGCCTAACAGAGAATGAGAGGCCCTGAGAAAGAGAACCGAGGCACCCAGCCAGCAGTCAGCGCCCAGCGCCGGCTGTGTGAGCGTGAGTGATGACTACCCATCCAGCCCAGGTGAGACCAATAGAGAAGCAGGCCAGCCATCTCAGAAGCAAGAGAAAGGATGCATCGCTCTTATTTAAAGCTGCTCAGTTTTGGGGTGTTTTGGCAGCAAGAAATATCCAAAATGTACACTACTGTTTTTTCTCTCTGGTTTATGGAATAAAATACCAGAATGGGATTCTTTCTGCATTTCTTTTGCCCAAGGCGCCAATATGATAGATATCAGATACCCATGTGAATGGGAAACAAACCCCTTATACAGAATTCACAAAGGAAATTATCAAGACCTGGCTCCACCATTCCCGAACGCCCCATTCAGATGAAGAATAGCAAAGAGTTAGAAAGAAATGTGAATGAGCTGTGAGCTGAATACTCCCAAGGAAAGAGGGCAGAGAGCCGTGACTCCTTCATCTCAAACCCAGTGAAGTGGGCTTACGTGGACCCCTTGGAGAATTTTGAAATTCAGTAAGTCCGCTTCATATGCAAGTTCCACATCGAGAGCGCATTCGTAAATCCAATTTGTTTGTAAATCCAAAGTTACCCTAGGTATCCAACTAACACAGTAAGCCATGTAGCACTGTACTGTAATAGGTTTATAATACTTTTCACAGAAATAATACATAAAAAACAAACACGAAAAATAAAGAAAATATTTTGAATCTTACAGTAGAGTGACTTGAAAAGTACAGTAGTCCGGTACAACAGCTGGCATACGGGGCTGGCATCGAGTGAACAGACAAGGAGAGTTGCTGAGTGGAGGAGAGGAGGTGGGAGATGGCAGAGCTGAAGGATGGTCAGCAGTAGGAGACGAAGGGCGAGCTGCAACGTCACTCATGTCTGACGTTGATCGCACAGGTTTTGGTTCCTTGTGGGAATCAGATGCACAGTCACCTCTTTGAGAGTTTGTAACTTGAAGGTGTGTACATAGGGGACTTACTGTAGAGCTGGCAAAGAGCACACATTTCATGCTTTCTATACGAAGAGAGGGCTGTGGCAGTAAGGTAGAGGCATGGGGGGGGCTGCGGCTGGGATGCTCTTTCGGGGTTTCCTGGCTGAAGTGTGTCTTGTGGACCAAATGTGATCACTCCCAAGAGAAAGCTGAGGTAGGATCAGCTTGGCTCCTGTCTCATAGGACCACCTACAGAGGCAGAAAGACCTCAGCAGCAAGAAAGTAGGGATGTGCACTGGACAGAGAGGATCTTAGAAAGAAAACAAAAGAGATCTCCTGGAATACAGATGCACCTTCTTATGCCCAGAAACATCAACAACCTCAGATAGGCAGATGATACGACCCTTATGGCAGAAAGCAAAGAGGACGTAAAGAGCCTCTTGATAAGGGTGAAAAAACAAAGTGAAAAAGCTGGCTTAAAACTCACCATTCAAAAAATGAAGATCATGGCATCCAGCCCCATCACTTCATGGCAAATAGATGGGGAAAGAGTGGAAACAGTGACAGACTATTTTCTTAGGCTCCAAAATCACTGCAAACAGTGATTGCAACCATGAAATTAAAAGACGCTTGCTCCTTGGAAGAAAAGCTATTACTAATCTAGACAGCGTATTAAAAAGCAGAGACATCACTTTGCCAACAAAGGTTCGTGTAGTCAAAGCTATGGTTTTTCCAGTAATCATGTACAGATGTGTGAGTTGGACCATAAAGAAGGATAAGCGCTGAAGAACTGATGCTTTCAAACTGTGGTGATGGAGAAGACTCTTGAGAGTCCCTTGGACTGCAAGGAGATCAAACTGTTAGGTAGTTAGAATAGGGAAAAGGAGTCCAAAATGGCGGTGGCTAAAAGACAAGGAAGGGAAAAGCCCGTGAAAATAGAACAGAGGAAGGTCAAAGGAGGTCCGAGGACCGGAGTGAGGACTTCAGGCAGAACAGAGCTCCTGCCTGAGCCCAATTTACACAGGACAGGCCCAGGGGGAAGGAAAAAACATATAAAAACAGGAGTCAAAGGGTTTTCTCTCTCTCTCCCACACATGCGTACGCTCTTTCTCTCTCTCTCTCTCTCTCTGCACACTGCCCCCCCCCCCCCCCCCGCCCCGCACAATGGGGCGCTCTTCTCTTCACATCTTTGGATCGACGTGCCCTCATGCCTCGAAGATGGATTTTCCTGCTGTTATCTATAAAATAGAGCTGTAACACTGATTTATTTAAGAGCTATACCACGGTCTGTCCTCCGAGAGCTGTGGCCCACCGAGGGGGCTTTAATGTCCGTCACTCCAAATTTTTGTTGTGACGGGACAAAGAACCGAGGAGCAGACACTCGCCTGACAGAACCAGTCAATCCTTAATGAGCTCAACCCTGAATACTCATCGGAAGGACTGGTGCTGAAGCTGAAACTCCAATACTTCGGTCACCTGATGTGAACAGTCGACTCATTGGAAAAGACCCTGATGCTGGGAAAGACTGAGGGCGGGAGGAGAAGGGGGCAGCAGAGATGAGATGGTTGGATGGCATCACCGACTCAATGGACATGAACTTGAGCAAATTCTGGGAGACAGTGAGGGACAGGGAAGCCTGGCGTGCTGCAGTCCATGGGGTCGCAAACAGTCAGACACGACTTACCGACTGAACAGCAGCAATGCCCAGAGGACTGTAGGAGAGAGATGGCCAGTAACGTGGGTTTCTAAAGATCCCATCACAAGGCACAACAAGGCAAAGAGCCCATCAAACGCTGGCCTGGTTCAGAGAGTGGGAAACCAACCTTGCTGAGTCCTTTGTCCCTAACCTGCCCACCCAATCCTCAGGGACTCAGAAACTAGCTGGCAAATTGAAAACTATAGGGAGGGGAAAGGCATAAGGCAGAGACCACAGATGCCTGTCACTCATCCATCATCGCTCCCAAGGCAGACTCCCAGCCTGATTCAGGCTTCAGAATAGAAAGGAAAAGAGGGTCAACATTCAATCAAGGTCGAAGGTTTGATTCTCACCTTGGCCTGGACATTCTGACTTCTGAATTGAGACAGAGTGCAACTTAGAATGACACAAGGACTGTTTCCTAAGAACGAATTGAAAAGTCAAAGGCCTGCTGAGCTTTTACATCCACCTTCCTTTATTCAATAAAATTTAAAGGGCGACAGGGAGAAAAAGCAATATTTTGATGACACCACTGTGTTTGTTGGACGTGCTAGTTACATTTATTCTATTCACCATTTCTCCGGAATATACTTTTCTTTCTGCTTTTTTTTATACCAACTTCTTTGAAAGTCAAAGTGTTAGTCAGTCGACTCTGCAACCCCATGGACTAACTATAGCCTGCCAGGCTCCTCTGTCCATGGAATTCTCCAGGCAAGAATACTGGAATGGGTAGCCATTTATATGTATACATATATCCCCTCTTTTTTGGATTTCCTTCCCATTTAGATCACCACGGATCACTGAGCAGAGTTCTCTGTGCTATACAGTAGGTTCTCATTAGCTACCTATTTTCTACCTAATATCAATAGTACATATGTGTCGATCCCAAACTCCCCATTCCTCCCAACCTTCTCCATGCAGCATATACTTTTCAAGACAAAAAACATCCTCTTTGTTCAAGTCTCCTTTTCCCAAGACAGTTACTCATATTTCTCTTCGCTCACGTGATCCTTCCTCTCATACAAACTAGGTGGGCTTATAACTTTTCTCACTACACGATTACATTTGTCCAGATCCAGAAAGCCCCTCGCTGCTCACCATTTAGGATCTTCGAGCTACTGAGGCGATAAACTTGGAAGTAAGTTCCCCAGGTACTGAAGGTCTTGGTAAGCTTTGTCCCCATGACTGTGGGAAGAGGTCAGGACAGGTGTCTGTTGGTTTCAGGCCCGTCCGTCTCCCTTGTCTGGAAATGCAGGACTTCAACCTGGCGACCCGCCTAAGAGCTTTCAAAGATTGAGATCTGTGGGTGAGGTTTTGGACTTCATGCTGGGAAGCTGAAATCTAAGAGAGAAGATGGGTTGGCAGAACCTCTCTGGTCTGAAATTCCAGCAGGTAAATTTTTATAAATAAAAGATGCCATCAATTATTTAGCATAACCAAACATGCTTGAAGAATTTAGGTATCACTTGCTAGTTCTCCAGAATTTAATGCATAATCATAGAGATGCATAATGCATGCAGACCTGGCCTCACTGGAGACCATCTTCCGAGAGAGAGATTGCTGGTGTGAGAGGAAAAGGGGGATTGCATTTCAATCAATTATTTGCAGGTTATGTGTTACATTTATTCATGCTGCATAATAAAGCTCAGGTGGGAAAGGAGCATCCATTTCTTTTCTGTGGAAAGCGATGTGAGTCAATGAGGATATATATTAGACGAGGAACAAGGGCACAGAGCTCTATTTCTGACTGCGCAACAAATGATGCTCAGTGCCGTGGAAACATAAATCATGCTCCTACATTCCCTCCTCAATGCTGGGAATCACCACCCCAGGAAGAAATCTTGCAGGCTGTCCTACAAAAGACATCTCAGGGTAGACCTTGAAGATTCTGACAAGGTCCAGGGTGTGGCCTTCAGCCTCCTGGGCACTGAAGTCTGATCTGATGACTTCATTTCTCAAAAATCCATTTCCTGGGGACAGAGTCACATCTTCCAGCCTTAGAGCCTGAACCAGAGGGGCAATCTATTAATTCACAGGGATACCTGAAGTCCATATAACATTAGTTCTTTCCCTGCAGACAGACCTCTATGGGAGACCAGATTCTAAGCCTCACGTTGCCGGGTGAACGTGGCTTCCGAACAAGGAGAGACACGAATGGAATGTTTCAGGCACCGGACTAAGGCAGCCTGGCAGGTCCTTTCCCAACACAGAGGGTCTAGCCAATGGTTTTCAAGCTTCGTGCCAGCACCATCAGAGCTGTGAGATCATTTCTCAAGTCACACTGAGACACCATTAAATAATAATATCACATATTAACACATATATGTGGAATCCAGAAAAAATGGTACAGATGGTCTTATTTGCAAAGCAAAAATAGAGGCAGAGACATAGAGAATAAACATATGGTCAACAAGTGGGAGAAGGAGGAGGTGAGATGAATTAGGAGATTGGGATTTACATATGTACACTACTGATGCTGTGTATAAAACAGATCACTAATGAGGACACACCACATAGTTCGGGGAACTCTGCTCAACGCTCTGTGGTGACTTAAAGAGGAAGGAAATCCAAAAACGAGGGGATATATGTACACACATAAGTGAATCACTTTGCTACAACAGAAACTAACACATGTAAAGTATAATAAAATGGAAAATACGTAAAAAAAATAGACTATAGAGTAGAAAGTATCAAAGTGCACTGCACGTAATTGAGAGAGATAAGGGGCAGTAAAGAGGGGTGGTGAAGAGGACAGACACTCAAGGCAGGCTCCAGAGGATCAAACATTGGCTTGGCCAAACATCAGGCGTACAACCCTGAGTACGTTACTGAATCTATACCTTAGTTTCTTTGTTTGCAAAAATGGGGATGTAATAGTACTTAGCCCCACGCTGGCTGTGAAAATTAAATGCCTTAATGCCTCTAAAGGGCAGAGAACTATTCCTGGCTCCCCAAAAGTACTGTATAAGCTTCCATTATTAGGAAAAATTGCTTTGTGAAACTACTGCCCACACCAGAGATACGAGAATTGAGTTCTTAGGACAACTGGAATCAGACATGCTGAGAGGGACAGCAGTTTCCCTTGTATTTGAAGGGTGGTCCATTGTATTCGAATTAGAGAATTATGGAAGCAGGACCAGGCTGCAGGAAAACGAGAAGCGGAGGAAATTACCCAAAAGGACATCCCAGCTGACCAGGCTTGAGCCCTCAGAAGTTAAGGAATGTTTTTCAGGGAAGGAAGATGAAAGTGGAATTGACACATATACATTATTGATAGTATGTGTAAAATAGGTAACTAATGAGAACACACTCTATAGCACCAGGAGCACTACTTAATGCACTGCGGTGACTTCTTCCCTAAATGGGAAAGAAATGCAAAAACGAAGGGATATGTGCATATGAAGAGCTGATTCACTCTGCTATACAGTAGAAATTAACCCAACATTGCAAAGCAATTAATTAAAAAAAAATGTTGTTGAAATGAGTTGCTATAAATCTCTCTTTCCTGGAGAGACTTCTCATTCTCTGATGTACATTTTGCCTTTTTTCTTTCTTTTTGGCTTTCTTCTGAGACCAGGATGACATATTTTGATGTGCTAGAATGAATCATCAAGTTTAAACCTGAACTTATAAAATTCCTCTGTTCAGATCAGGCAGGTTCTCATCTCAATTTTGAATAGTATCAGCTATGATCAACTGACTACTCCATCCCACACAACAAGTCCTTCTTTCATACATGTTACACATTCCATGAAAATCTGGACAAAGAGAAGGTGACTGACAAGGTAAAGGCAAGAGACTAAATCATGTTTGCTAAACTAAAACATCTTCTCCAAAGATATGATAGAGTAAACAGGAGAGATTTGATAATATTCAAGCAGAAGTTAACATAATTATAACATTGACCATACATATAGACTGAGTACTTACTATGCACCAGGCATAGTGCTAAGCACTTCATGACTTTTCACAGTGCCTCTTACAGACAGATGACATTAATTACAATGACAAATAAGGAAAGAGACACTTAGAAGATAAGGGACTGGGATTTCCCTGGTGGTCCAGTGGTTGGGACTCTGTGCTCCCAATGCAAGTGGTCTGAGATTAATCCCTGGTCAGGGAACAAGATCCCGCACACGGCAACTAAGAGTTCTCATGCCACAACTAAAGATCTTATGTGCCACAACTCAGACCTGGTGCAGCCAAGTAAACAAACAGATAAATAGAAGGTGAATGACTGCCCGAGTCACTGCTAGGAAATGTGAGGGCCAGTATTCAAATGGAGACTCCTCGATTCCAAAGCTCATGCCTTTCACTTAACATGCTGCAACGGTTTTAGAACTAGACCCACTGGATCTAAATTCTAGTTATACCACTTACAAGCTATTCAACTTCTCCAAACCTCACTTAATTTCCTCACACATAAAATAGAGGGTGATAACAGTAGCTTCCTCACCAGATTTTGTGAAAATTAAATGAGATGTTTATTCAAGTATCTAACATCATATCTGGCACATAGTAACTCTCAACTTTCCCTATTGTTATGCCAGCCCCTGCAAGACTGCATATAACTGTAAATTTTACATATGGATGGATAATTGCTGGACCAGGCCAGCCAGTCATTTGGCCAACTGTCTTCAGCTCCCTCTCTATAAGTTCAGCATTTCCCAAACTTCCCTGGTGATCCAGTGGTTAAGAATCCGCCTGCCAAAGCAGGGGACATGTGTTCGATCCCTGGTCCAGGAAGATCCCATATGCCTTAGAGCAACTAAGCCCATGCACCACAACGAGAGAGTAGCTCCCTGCTCACTGAAACGAAAGAAAGACCTTGCACGGCAACGAAGACCCAGCACAGCCAAAAAAAAAAAATATTTATTTTTTAACAAGGGCATCTTCCATGGCACTGCACTCCTGCCCTTGAAATTAAGAGAAAATCAGACACCAGTGAGGGCAAAAGCATGGAGAAGCAGGGTAAAGTAAGGAAACCAGCACCCTTGGAAGGTTTTAGCTCAGGCCTACGGAGCTGGGAAGACAGAAAGGCAGAGCTGATGTTTGAGACCACAGTCAAATCAGTCTCAAGAAGGATGAATTCAATAAACTGCAGAAGGCAGGAAGAAATTACTTGGGGATTTGAGTGGAGGCTTTGGCTCATTTTGCTGCACGAAGAAGTAACCCCACAGAAGAGCAGAGGATTTAGGGTTGGGAAGAATTTAATCAGTTTCCTGAGCCCCGTTCTAACCTCAAGGAGATGGATTTAACTTTCAAAGACTTAAATAGGAACCAGAATTTAGACAGAGCCAAACTAGGAGAAGGGAAAAGGTGAGCAGGGCCCGTTTGCTGTCCAGAAACCAGAAGGGAGAATTTACCTAATTAAACTCAAAAAGCTTTTGCACAGCAAAATGAAAAGACAACCCCCAGACTGGGAGAAAATATTTGCAAGTGATGTGACTGACAAGGGATTAGTCTCCAAAATTCAGTAATACAAACAGTTCATGAGGCTTGATAGCATCAAAACAAACAACTCAATCATAAAATGGGCAGAAGACCTAAATAAACATTTCTCCAGAAGGGAGAATTTACCAGGCTCAGGTCTAAGACTGAATTTAACTCAGTAAGCCCAGGGCACAGTTCAGGGAGTCTGATGAGGGAAAGACACAGGAATGAATGGTTATTTCCACACACATACACACACCTAGAAGAGGACATCAAATTCAGCTGTGTGTACTTCTAATTGCCAGGCTAAAGATGCCAAGATTTTAAATTTAAATTGGAACCATCCATTGGGGGTGACATTTACTTTTAACACCTGCATGGCTGAGGATGACCACAACTGCTGTAATCGCTGAGCTACAGAGGCAAAAAGCTTGCAAAGCATCTTTATTATTCCAACTAAGTGGAATTTTAAAATTTGTTATCAAGTCCACGGATGCTGGGACATAATATATAGTCTGGCCCCTACTGTGTTGTTGCTGTTGAGTCACCAAGTTGTGTCCAACTCTTTTGCAATTCCATGGACTACAGCCTGCCAGGCCCCATGTCCATGGAATTTCCCAGGCAAGAATACGGGAGTGGGTTGCCATTTCCTTCCCCAGGGGACCTTCGCAGACCAGAGACTGAACCTGAGTCTTCTGCACTGGCAGGCGGATTCTTTACCGCTGAGCCACCAGGGAAGCCCCGGACCCTACTGTAGCAGGTTCCAAACAACCCTGAGACCCAAGAAACACTGCAAGTGAATTTACAGAGGTTAGTGGAAGAAGACCACAAAATGTTGGGAAGAAACAAAGAGGATTCAGTGTGCTCGATTTATCATCAGATGCTGCAGAACTGGGTTGGGTTAGCAGGCAGCCGGTCACGAACTCAGAGAACAACACCCTTCAGTGGGAAAGGCCAGCGGGAGGAGACAGCAGTAGCTGCTGTTGTTACCACCAGCATCAATAAGCACCATTCACCGCAACGTGTGAGTCATTCAAGGACATTGTTCTCAAGAAGCTTAGGGTCTTATTTAAGGAAACAAAACATGTCCATAAACAGAAGAAATAAAGAACAATACAAACTGGGTCAGATGGGTAACATATCCTCCTTGGAAACTGCTGCGTGCCTCCATATTACAAAAACACACCCAACTTGCAGAAGCCACACCATGATTCTAGAGGGGAAGGGCCTCAAGTGCCAACACCATACAGTTTCACTCTAATTCATCCAACTACAGACTCACATTTCAAGGAGACCTGTGAGATTAAGACATGAAGAATCATTGCCCTAGAAGTCGTTCAAAAAACTGCCTTGGACTTCCTTGGTGGTCTGATGGTTAAGAAAGTTTCTGCCAATACAGGGGACAGTGTTTGATCCCTGGTCTGGGAAGATTCCACATGACTCAGGAAAACTACCGAAGCCCACATACTCTAGAGCCCGTGCTCCGCAACAAGAGAAGCCACTGCAATGAGTAGCCCCTGCTCACCGCAACTAGAGAAAAGCCTGTGCGGCAATGAAGACCCAGCGCAGCCAAAAAATTAAAAAAAAAAAAAAAAAATCGCCTTATGTCCTGTTTAAAATGGTCAGTTTTAGCCTCATGCTGATTTAGGAGTTATTTATCTGAAATGACTATAGGCTTTATACTCCTAACGATGTTTTCTATTTATTTATGAGGGCAAGATAAATTAGTAGCTAGGAGTAAGGACTATGGAACAGATTTCCTGGGCTCAAATCCCATTTCTACACTTTTCAGCTGTGTAATTGTGGCAGATTACTTAATTCCTCTAAGCCTTGATTGCCTCATCTGTAAGCAAGAATAAAAGATTTGCCTCATATAATCATGGTGAGGAATAGATATTGCATAAAGTACACAGCTCCATGGATGGCACATAGTCCACAGAAACACTTGCTCTCGTGACTATTTTCAACAAGGTGGCTAAGAGCCAGAGCTGGCGTGAGATGGCCATTGGCAGGGGCCAGGGTACTGCAGAGCCAAGGGTCTCCTGCACTGGGAACTCTGGGACTCACCTCCCCATTCTCAGTTGTGTAAAGGCAGGTGAGTGCACGGACTAGAAACAGGAAAGAAGCGCCTAACAGTCTGAGCAAGCAACACGTGGGGGAAAGAACACATCCAATACGTCTGCTTAAGAATTACTGGTCCAACAGAGAACAGACTGGTGGTAGCTCCTACCAAGGGTGAGGAGTTGGGGGATGGATGGAGTTGGAGTTTGGGTTTAGCAGATGTAAGCTTTTATATATAGAGTAGATAAACCATAAGGTCCTACCATATAGCACAGAGAACCATGTTCAATATCCTATGATAAGCCATAATAATACTTTATAAGAATACTTTAAGAAAGAATGTATATATGTATAACTACATCATGCTTTGTACAGCAGAAACTAACACAACGTTGTAAATAACTACACTTCAATAAAAAATATTGATTAAAAAAGGAATTATTGGTCCATACACACAAGAGATGAGAAAAAGAAATTTAAAGTTAGAAATAAATAAGCACACTTCGAAAAGAGCAAGACTGTGATGAATATGACTGAATTACTTCATTGTACACTAGAAACTAACACAAGATTGTAAATCAACTATACTCCAATAAAAGTTTTTTTACAACATTCAAAAATACTTAAATCCCACATTATAAAATTTTGATAAAAGAGGGTGATAGGGACAATGGATGAGAGGATGCTTCAAGGCTAATAAAACTGCTTCCAGAAAAATGTTCTTAAAGATTCAGGGAAGTTGTGAAGAGCCTTTTGAGTCTCAGAGAATACAGCTTTATTTCCGCCTGCACCAGAGAGCTGTGGGTAGCAAAAAAAAGAGCTGTGGGATCAAAAGGCAGGTAATTATGTCTGCTTTAAGAGAGGGTATCGAGGGGAAGAAGAGAAAGCTCTGATTAAAAGGTCTGAGGGCTGACCAGGAGGGGAGGGTTTGGAGCCCATTTCACATGCAGTGTTATTTCTTTTTCTTCTCTGATTGCACGGCAAGGACTTCCAAGACTACGCTGAATAACAGTGGTGAAAGTGGACACCCTTATCTTATTCCTGATTTTAGAGAAAATGCTTTCAGTTTTTCACCATTGAAAATAATGTTTGTTACGGGTTTGTTGTGGGTTTCCCAGGGGGCACTAGTGGTAAAGAACCTGCCTGCCTATGCAGGAGACGTTAAGAGATGCTGGTTCGATCCCTGGGTTGAGAAGATCCCCTAGAAGAGGGCATGGCAACCCACACCAGTATTCTTGCCTGGAGAATCCCATGGACAGAGGAGCCTGGAGGGCTACAGTCCATGGGGTTGCAAAGAGTCGGACACGACTGAAGTGACTTAGCAAGCACATACACACACACACATGGGTTTGTTGTATATGGCCTTTATTATGTTGAAGTAGGCTCCCTCCATGCCCACTTTCTGGAGAGTTTTTTTTTATCACAAATGGATGTTGAATTTTGTCAAAAGCTTTTTTTTGCATCTATGGAGATGATCTTGTGGTTTTCATTCTTCAATTTCCTAATATAGTGTACCACATTGATTGATTTGCATATATTGAAGACCACATGCGTAAAGTTCATGTTTAAGGGTCAGGTGGAAATTGTTTGCCGAGGGCTCTGTGGTACAAAGTTCCTCTCGAATTCTGCAGCAAATCCCAAAGAATGTGCCTTCCCCAGAGGCCCTGGACTGGAGAAAGACAGTCTAAGCTGGAATCTCTGCTCTACACTCAGAGACCTGTGTTCCTTCCTCACATCGCACACCTGCATTCTCCTCTATCTCTGCTTGTCTATCTCACTACCTTCAAACTTCACAAGAACTGGGGCCAAGCCTGCTTTTGGTTTCTGCTGTGTCTCAAGTGCTCACTCAGTCATGTATGGCTCTCTGTGACCCCATAAACTGTAGCCCGCCAGGTTCCTCTGTCCATGGGGATTTCCCAGCCAAGAATACTGGAGTGGGCTGCCATTTCCTTCTCCAGGGGATCTTCCTGACCCAGGGATGGAACCCCAGTCTCCTGCACTGGCTGGAAGATTCTTTACCACTGAGCCACCGGGGAAGCCCCTAAACTCAATCCTAACCTTCAGGGAATCTTATTATTGATTGCTGGGTCCCCACAAGAACCATCGAAACTATTTTCACTTTGCTGAAATCACATGTTTTTTCACTTCCCCATTCGCTCTGTCCGGCTAACTCCCACTTATCATTCTTCCTTATAAGCCTTCCCCGACCACCTGGGCCCTCCACACCCACCTCCTTCCATCCTCATCCAGGCTGAGTTAGGCGCCCCTCCTTTATAATCCAACCTGCTATCCTGTATTTAATATCCGGGTCACCCCCTTGTAACATGTCCTCCTCAAGGACAGAGGTCTTTCAGCTCCCTTCTTGGTACCTAGCATAAGGCCGGTCTCATAAGTGCTTGGAGAATGTTTCTTGAATGACCTAATGACTGATCAAAGTGCCAAGGAGGCCAGGAGCTAATGCATTTGAGGCACAGAAAGAAACAAGAATTGGAGGAAAGGAAGGAGAAGGAAAAGACGTGACCAATACTTGATGCCTTAGCCTCATTTTCAGGACTTTTATCTCAGCTGATCCTCTCAAGAGGTGAGGTAGAATTGCTATTCCCATTAGATAGATGTGTAAATTGAGGCTATGAGGAACGCTTCTTGTGGAGGGGAGGGGATTAAAATGATGCCATGGAGAGAGAGAAATTGCCTTTCTCTAGACTGGAAAATATATTTATCACAAAAACGTTCTTCTCCCTTTAACCACAAGCTGGAGGAATCTCTGAAAATAGGACAGTGACAAAATCCTAGATTGTGAATTCTAACAAGAAATACGGCTCTGCGTGAGACCTGTGCTAAAGCAAAACAAACCCCATAATTATGTGGGCAGGAGAATCACCATCACAAAGTGTGAAGTGTTTAATCTGAATTAAATATTATTTTAAACCAGGGGGAATTTGTTCATGTATATGAATCTGTACTTCTATCAAGATGAGGAGAAGCAAAAGGCAAAAATACAGGCAACATCTCTAAGGCTGACCTTGACTTTAAAATATATATTTAATTGTGCAGATGTCGGACTGAGTCTTCACATTCCAAGATAGTGTCCGTGGCTCATGGTCAGGCTGAAGGGCTGGGGAGGTACGAGGAGAGAACCTTTTGAAAGCAGCCAGCTGAAATTTTCTGACCAAGAAAGGCACAATCTCACTTCTAGGTTCAAATGGTGGGAAGTTCTGATAAGTCCGAAGCTGTCCCTAGAATTCAGGAATAAATTAAGCAAAGAGCTGCTTAGCACAGGAACAAGACAGTGCTGAGGAGATGGAGTCTCCTGGCCTCTGAACTGCTCTGGGAGCGAGAGCTCCACCTTCAATCCCAGCTGAATAAAACCTGCCCCTCTTCTGGTCTCCTCACCATAACCGGGCCTGGAGAAGCTACACATGCCCTTTGATCCCCTCTTAAAATTGATTTATTCAGAACATTCACCCTAGGAACACTCATACATTCACTCATTGCCCCCTTTCATTGTCTCTGTATTTCTCTTTATTTCTCAGGCTTCCCAGATGGCTCAGTGGTACAGAATCTACCTTCCAATGCAGGAAACACAGGAGATGTGGTTAGATCCCTGGGTCCGGAAGATCCGCTGGAGAAGGAAATGGCAACCTGCTCCAGCATTCTTGACTTGGAAGATCCCATGGACAGAGGAGCCTGGCGGGCTACAGTCCATGGGGTTGCAAAAAGTCAGACATGACTGAGCACACACATGCACATATGCAAATTCTATTTCTCTCTCTCTCTCTCTCTCTCTATCGCACACACCCCAACACGCACGCACATACAGATGTATCTGTTTTCTTTTTTCTCCCTAATTAAACCAAGTTCAATATTTAAAACAGATACAAACTGAACTCTACCTGCCAAATACTGTCACATTTTCCCAAAGACATCATTTCGCCCCAGTGATGAACGGGAACTTACTCCCACTACACCATTAAAATAATGTCTCTTTCACTTACTCCCTGCCCTCTACCTGCCAAGAAAATAATTAAGGAAGTGTAGAATATCAGAGCTGCAAAGACCTTGAAGACCATCCCCGCCTTTGCTGCTCACAGCAGAGTCTAAGGACCAGCCTTGCCAGGAGCCTGTTGGAAGGACAGAACCTCTGGCTCCCCAGGAACTCGCGGGAGTAGAGTCTGAAATTGAACAATATCCGTGTAATTCACATGCACACTCTGACCCTGAGCTGGGCAGCGCTTCTCAGCCTGGCTCGCCAAGAGCCTCACCTGGAGAGGTTTATAAGCCACCGACGCCAGGCCTCCCTTATCTGAGAGCAAATTAACCAGGCATATTTCTGGATGCAGGGTGGTTAAAGGGTCACCAGTGATTCTGTTCTGCAGCCAGTATCGACTAGCACAGCTCCTGCCCAACCCTCCCATTTTCCAGATGAAGAAATGGAACTGCAGAAAGCCAAGCGACTTGACAAAGCCTCAGTGTAAACCAGGGGTCAGGCTGAATCCATAAAGTGATGCGCCCTAGGGTTTCCTCCAGAGGGTGGGCTCCAGCCGTGGAAGGGTCTGTTCCCTGTGCCCCCAGGAGTCTGGCTCTTGTCGGGCTGAGAGAGAAGGCTACTCCTTCAGCTGCTGCTGTTGAGTCTCTCAGTTGTGTCTGACTCTCTGAGGTCCCATGGACTGTAGCCCGCCAGGCTTCTCTGTCCATGGGATTTTCCAGGCAAGAATGCTGGAGTAGGTTGCCATTTCCCATTTCAGGGGATATTCCTGAGCCAGGGATCGAACCTGCCTCTGCTGCATCACTTGCATTGGCAGAAGGATTCTTTACCACTAGCGCCACCTAGGAAGCCCCCTGTGTTCACAGAGGGTCCCCCCCACCCCAGTCACTCCTTTCCGAGCCCTCCTCGTCTACTCCCTAAGAAACCATATTCAGTTTGGAGTACAGCTTTAGAAAACCAGGTACTCATAACACTTCCGCTTGACCCACCATATATGTGTTAACTGCATTCATAGCTGCCTGTCCTCCTAGCTGTTTTTCTCTCCTCCTCTCCTCTACTATTTCTAAGGAAAACAACCAACACACACCAGCCCAACAGAAATCTCTGAGAAAATCCAACTCAGAAGGGTGAGAGACAAATCAGGATACGTGCCATTTCCTTGAAGCCCTGGAAAACGCTTACATCCGAGGCTGACTCGGGCGTTCCATTTTCAACCAGAAAAGCAACACTGATTCCAGCTGTGGGAAGGAAGGCATGAGTTTGGGTTTTGAGATTGGCCGGGACACTCCAGAGGTGGTTTATGAACAGCCCCAAAGTTGAAGCAGCCTTATCTTTGCGGTCCCCTCGCAGACACTGCAGTCCCTGGTCAAGGAGACTCGTCTGAGAAATGCAGAGGTGAAGATCTACTCAAAGATTCAGAACTGGGAGGCTGGGACTGACATACACACCCTTCTGGGTGTAAAAGAGACAGCTGGTGGGAACCTGCCAGATAGCCCAAGGAGCTCAGTTCAGGCTCCGTGATGACCTAGAGGGTGGGATGGGGATGGGAGGGGATATATGTATATACCTATGCCTGAGTCACGCTGTTGTCCAGCAGAAACGAACACGACATTGTAAAGCAATTCTACTCCAATAACAAACAAAAAAAAAAAAATTTTTTTTTTTTAATGTGTTCCAGTCTCAGAGTTCTATGGCTCTCCATGTGGAGGAAAACTGATCTCCCAAGTTTTGCAGGAGTCGAAGGCCAAAATGGAATGAAGGTGAAACGACATCAGAGGGCAAATCAGATTAGAAGAGGAGACAGAAGAAGGAAACAAGAGTGCAGGAGGAGAGAAGTGTACCGTTATTAACAATACATTAAAAGGCTCTGCCTTCGCCTCCTGGATCTTCACATCACAGATCAAGGGCCGAGGCCCCTGAGATTGTGCAAAACGCAGGGATGAGGGATGAGCAAGCTGAGAGGGCAGGTCCTGGCAGCAACGGTCTAAGGCATCCCACTGCCTGGTCACGTGGCTGCGGTGGGAGCGCTGTGCTGGGTGGTCCTGGAGCAGAGGGATTCTGCCAGGCTCCATCCCAGGACCGCCTTTTGCAGAAAAAGGAACCTGAGTTTCCTCCCCCGGTTACCAGCAGTCACTGTGCCTCCCCCCACAGCTGGGAGGAAAGCTGCTCAGCGCTTCCAGGCACAACTTCCGATCAGGCCATCCTCACGTTTGGGAATGGAGTCTGCGAGGGAGATGATTCCAGCTCCTCTTCTATTTTCAGGTTCCCTCTCACACAGAGTGGCGCTAGTGGTAAAGAACGTGAGTGCCAATGCAGGAGTCATAAGAGACTTGGATTCGATCCCTGGGTCGGGAAGATCCCAGGAGAAGGGCATGGCAACCCACTCCAGTACTCTTGCCTGGAGAATCCCATGGACAGAGGAGCCTGGTGGGCTACAGTCCATGGGATCACAGAGTCGGCCATGACTGAAGCGACTTAGCACGCTTATACAGAGAGTAGCATCAGCCAGACTCCAAGAAGCAACTGAGAAAGGAGGTTGGTAGGAAGGGGGAAAATCCATGTCCATCTATAAACCCACACGGCCTGGGGAGGAAGCTTTTATTTTTAACACTGGGAGCTGTGAGGCCGACCTATATTTCACTTCTAATATTGACAGGAATGACAAGCCTCGAAGGCCAGGACACAGAGCTGGCCCACACCCTCTGAAGACTTCACACGGAGGAGCAGTAGACATCAGACACCAGATCTCACTGTGGACAGAGACCCGGGGCTGAAACAGAAGGGGACGGGGGAGCTGGGTAAAGGGCTCACTCAAGTAGGATGGAAGGGGACAGCCAGATCTTAGCTTTTAACTTCAGAGCTTGGAAATTAGCCCACAGCCAGACTGAACATGCAACTGACAAAAAAAAATATGGGGAGGAGGGCAGGGACTAAAAGCCCAAGAAAGGAGAAAATCAATAGGAGATGTACAGAGAATTAGGAGAGGTGAAAGAGGTGAAGAAGGTGGTCAGGATGAGGTAAAGGAGTGGCTGAATTTCCCAGTATCAGTAGGATAACTTATACAACACAGCAGAATTCTCTGGCCAAGCAGGCAAAAGAAGCAGCGATATTAAACAAAGCCATCAGACAGGACAGCTTAAAACCATTGGATATGCTTTTTTTTAATGCATTATCCCCACTCTTCTTTTATTCCATATTTTATTTTTCCTACTCATTTCTCAAAACCTAACCCTCTAAATCATATTTGTCTGGCCAGCCTTCTGATGACAAGGCTTCAGACATGTAAGACAACGTTAAATTTAATTTTATGCCTCAGACACTGAAGGTTGGCAGCACTTCGTTATTTTTTCGTCAAGCCTTCACATTTTAATCTGCCAACCAGTCAGTGAACTGGAAACAGAGAGGAATCACTTCAGATTATGAGAGACTTTAGACTCGACACCACCGATTTTTTTTTTTTTTTTTGCTTATCTGGCTGTCATCTAAATGTAAAGCCATGTAATGATTTAGTGGAGGCGTACAAAGGCCCTGGGGCTCCGTGACAGAGGCTCTGAGAGGAAGGGACTGAGCTGAAGGTCTCCACTGGGTGTTCCCCAAACATCTCCCCACTGAAAACACATAAATCAGAGCCCGGTATCTTCCTCTGCTGCCTTCTAAACCCTTGGTCAACGGCATCACCATGCACTTGGTCATCAGCAAGGGCGACAGTGGGGAGGGGAGGAGGGGCCATCTAGATGCCTCCCCATGCCCCCAAGCTCACACAGGACAGGTGCAGAAGCGTCACAAAGAGGGGGGGTGACAGAGCCAGACCTGAGCCTCTGCTTCGTCACTGGCTGGCCATGAGCCTGCCCTGGGCCAAGTCACCTAGCCTCTCTGTGCCTCAACGTCCTCACCTGTGAAACCTCGGAAAGCTGGGAGTGTTGTTGTCGAGTCACTCAGTCGTGTCCGACTCTTTGCGACCCCATGGACTGTAGCCTGCCAGGCCCCTCCGTCCATGGGATTTCCCAGGCAAGAATACTGGAGTGGGCTGCCATTTCCTTCTCCAGGGGATCTCCCCTGATCAGGGATCGAACCTGCATCCCCTGCAGTGGCAGGCGGATTCTTTAACCACGGAGCTACCAGGGAAGCCCTGTTGTGGGAGTAAATGAATTAAAATATGTCACTTAGAACCAGACCTGGAACACATTAAGCACTCAGACTTCCCGGCCCTCAGCGCCTCGTGGACTCAATTGTCAGGACCTGTCAATTTCAACATCCTCTTTCCTCTCGTAGCCCTCACCACCTCCCACCTGGACTAACATCTTCCTCCCTGGTCTCCTTGTCTGTACTCTTGCTCCCTCAAATCCATCCTCCATAGAACAATGGCACTGACGTATCTAAAACACAAAACCGGGGACTTCCTGGGGGTCCAGCGGCTAAGAGGGGGCCCAAGTTCAATCCCCATTCAGGGAACTAGATCCCACATACCTCGACTAAGCATTTACATGATCCCACATGCTGCAACTAAGACCCGGTGCAGACAAATAAATATTTTTAAATAAATAAAGAAAGCACAAAACCAAACATTTCACTCATTCTCAGAGCCCTTCAGCGGCACCCTGCTCTCCACAGGAAGAAATTTCCAGACTTCTTAGTGTGTAAGACAGCGCCTTCCCCAGCCTGCCTCCCCCCTTCTCTCCATCTCCATTTCTGCCACTCCTCTCTCACCTCCCTCCTCTCCATGCCCCCGCTACCCTGCTCCTCTGAGCTGCTGCGCATCCCCCATCTTGCGGAGTCCAGCCTCCAGTGGCTGAGTTTGTGTGATTTCTCTATGGAAAAGTTCTCCAGGTCCCACTTTAGTCATCATCACCTTCAGAGAGCCTTCCAGAACTCCCTGGTGGCTCAGTGGTAAAGAACCCACCTGCCAATGCAGGAGACACAGGTTCAATTCCTGGTCCGGGAAGATCCCCTGGAGAAGGAAACGGCGACCCCAGTATTCTTGCCTGGAGAATCCCATGGATAGAGGCGCCTGGCGGGCTACAGTCCCTAGCATCGCAAAGAGTTGGACACAACTGAGAGACTAACATTTTCACTTCTAGATTCCCAACCCCGGGCAAACTCCTCCTTCTGGGTTCCCAAAGTCCTGTGCATTTTTCCTGCTCCACATTCACCAAGTAAGAATGAAACTTGAGAGCAGGACTCAACCAAAGCACCTTTATAACTCTAATATATTCAAACCCAAACAGATTACTGTGTGATGCAAGGATTAAGGACACGGACTCTGGAATCCACGTACTGGACACATATCCTGCACTTACTGGCTCTATGACCTTGATCGTGTCACTGACCTTGTGAAGCCCCATCTGTAAAACGGAGATGACTGTAGCACCTCCTTCACAGACGTATTGTGAAGAAACAACAAGGTTAATTTAACATAGAGTCTTTAGCCTGGTGCCTGGCACAGCCTAAGCTCATATATAAACTTCAAGGGAGTGGGGAAAGTTCTCACAAATGAAAAATAGCAATAGAATGCAAATTTTAAAAAAAAAGGATGGCCACTAGCTTTAGTTTTATAGGCAGAACTCACAAATGGCTATGCCAAGATAATCTTGGATATATGTTCATTTGGCTGCTTCTGAGACTTCCAAAAAGTCAGCGAGAGAAAAGGGCTGAATCAGCAGGTGGAGTGATTACGCTCTATTCCCGAGAGACTGGGTTAGTGAGAGCAGTCCCTGTGAGGAGCCAGCGGACACATCTGGAGAGTTCCGGAGGACGACAGTGAGCCCAGGGCAAGCTGCTCACCCCCAGCAGGCGGTGGGCAACAGATCCCTGGACCCTCCTGCTAGTCTCTACAAGAGCAGATAAACTCTCCAGAGCTAGAGTGTTAGTCACTCAGTCGTGTCCAACTCTGCGATCCCATGGATTGTAGCCTGCCAGGCTCCTCTGTCCCTGGGACTTCCCAGGCAAGAATACTGGAATGGGTTCTTCTCCAGGGGATCTTCCCAATCCAGGGATTGAACTCAGGTCTCCTGCATTGCAGGCAGATTCTTAACTGTTGGAGTCACCAGGGAAGCCTTCTCCAGAGCTAAGCTTTGCCAAAACTCTAACAACGGGTAACAGATCCATACTTTGCCCAGAGGACCCTCTTAACCAATGTGTGTTTCCATGACTTCCTTACACCTCCAGCCCCAGCAGAGTCAGCGGCGGGTGAAGGTGATCAGAAAAGATTCCCTGCCCTTCACGCCAGGACCTGGAGTGGAAATACTCTCAGTTCATTAAAACGCTACATAATGGAGTAAATCTTGCCAAACGCCACCACAAGCATGTATGAAATTTTTTTTCTTTGCTAACTCGCCTACTCACAAATCTTTAACACCTGTCCAGCAGAGCATTTGCAGAGGTTCTGCTGTATTTAGGCGCTGGAGAAGACTCTTGAGAGCCTCTTAGACTGCAAGACCAAGCCAGTCAATCCTAAAGGAAATCAACCCTGAAGAGTTGGACATGACACCGAGCAACTGAACTATAACAATCCTGAGAAAGATTAACAAGCAGGAAAGGCGGGCCCCCACGTCTGCCGACAGCTTCTCTGAAGGAGCTGAGGGTCGGCCAGTCACAGCGAAACTTCTGACTGAGACTCTCCAAGCCGTAAGGAAAACACGGATTTCCACAGCATGGGGAGGGGAAGGGACCTCAGGGACCATGTCTCGGGGCCCACAGTTTCCTGATCTGAAAGCGTTCAGAGCGCCTGACCCTTTGTCTGAGTCTACGAGGGCAACCACAGCAGGTCCCACAGTCTGGGTGGCTTCAAGACATTTATTCTTGAAGAATTTATTTAAGACATTTATTCTCACAACTCTGGAGGCTGGAAGCTCGAAATCAAGGTATGGGCAAGTAACCTTTCTGCTGAGAACCTGGAGGGAGGTTCATTGCCAGGCCTCTCCCCTCAAAGTTGGTTTGTGGGCAACCTCTGATGTTCTTCAGTCTCAGCCCCCATCACTCCTCACCTCTGCCTTCATCATCACCTGGCGTCTCCCTGTAAGCACATCTATGCCCAACTTTCCTCTTTTTATAAGGACATCAGTTCTACTCAAATAGGGTCCACCCTTGTTGTTGCTCAGAAGCTCAGTTGTGTCCGACTCTTTGCAACCTCATGGACTGCAGCAAGCCAGGCTTCCCTGTCCTTCACCACCTCCCAGAGCTTGCTCAAACTCATGTACACTGAGTTGGTGATGCCATCCAACCATCTTATCCTCTGCTGCCCCCTTCTCTTCCTGCCTTCAATTTTTCCCAGCATCAGGGTCTTTTCTAATGAGTCAGCTCTTCCCATCAGGTGCCCAAAGTATTGGAGCTTCAGAGTCAGCATCAGTCCTTCCAATGAATATTCAGGGTTGATTTCCTTTAGGATTGACTGGTTTTATCTTCTTGCTGTCCAAGGGACTCTCGCGAGTCTTCTCCAGCACCAGTTTAAAAGCATTAATTCTTTAGCGCTCAGCCTTATAGCTGGACTATAATAGTCCAACTCTTACATCTGTACATGGATGGGAAAACCATAGCTAATGGTTTAGTTTGATTACCTTGTAAAGACCTATCTCAAATACAGCCACCTTCTGAGGTGCAGAGACTTAAGACTTCAACATATAAATGTGAGGTGGGATACAATTCAGCCCATAACATCCACTCTCCAGGGACCACTCTGTAACCAGGACACGAGCCTTGGGTCTTGTGACAGACGTTGGTGTCGGTGCCAGGGCTCCATAGACACGGAGCAGGTGAATGCACCTCTCATGGGTGATGGTGCACCGCCCTGGTGCACAAAACACAGAGGACGTGCATGCCAGGCTCAGGGTGCCAGCTACAAAGGTGCCTTCTCAAAGGAACAAGCCTATCACCTCGCAATCAGAAGGCACAGGCAACTCTGGGATTCATCCCGCGAAGCCACGTGGCTCTCACCCCAACCCCAGCCCCTACTGACAGACTCATGGCTCCAACCGAGGAGAATGAAACCACTCATCAGGTGGCCCACATATCCTGACTCCCCGGCCTTCTGGTGATGGAGATGGTCTGAGAAGAATTCACTACTCCTTTTCTTTGCATCTTTGGCACTTCCCTTCAACCTGTCCTTTCTTACCTAGCCTAATTCTGCCTGTTGATGAGAAAGTTCTTAACTAGCAGATGGCCTCTGTGAGAGGAGGAATCTAGTCCATTCCGTTCACTCCTGTGATCCAGTGTCCCCCACAGCACACAGTTCGCTGCGGGTCTCTACACAGACCTTTGAAGGATATAGTAAATGTTCCTCCCCGCCCTGGATGGGCAGTTCCTCCAGGGTGGGGAGCGAACCTCACTCATCTCCTTGTTCCTGCCCAAGGGCGGCCTCACACAGAAGTCCCTCTGTAACAATGAATGCAGTGAATGAATGCTTCCACTTAGATGTTCTGCTTCACTTCAAAGTCAACTCTGAAGTCAAATACAACCCCTAACTTATCATATTTCTTCCTCAAACAAGCTGTCCCTCAGCATTCAGTTCAAGTGCATCTCTTACAAACCTCTTCCTGACAATCCGCCTCCTCCCCAGAATCGAGGACCGCTCCTTCCTGTATCCCCTCCCTGGACTCTGCACATGCTTCTGTCCTGGCATCTCTAATCACAGTGGTCTTCTCCTACTTGGTTGTGAGTTACTTAAGGGCAAGAATTTTCCTCTTGTGTTTTTGATTAATGCAGGGTTTCATAAGCATCCTTTCTTTTAAAATTATGAACTGCTTTGCTACTCACCGAAGCTCAAACATTAGTTTCCCTCACCTGTTCTGCTGTATCCAATCAGCTATTGTCTATTCCTTCTCCGTATCCCTGGGGTCCCTCCCTCCCATCCATTCAGTCCATCCATGCACCCAAGCATCCCTCTTTCCATTTCCTCAACCACCATCCAAACCCTTCAATCAGTTTTCCATTCAACCTTTCTGGTTCTTTCTTTCCTCCTTCAATCCAATACACAGCTACCAGATTAAGCATCTTACTACATTATTATGGTTTTTGTTTGTTTTGCTCTAAAACCTTTGACAAACCATACTGCCTACAGGATAAAGTCTAAACTCCCTGCCATGCCTTTCAGAATCCCGACAACCAAAACCCTTGACTTTGCCTTGCCACATTTATTTTCCACCCTCCATGCCACAAACCATTCTCAAGTAAGTCTGCTCCTTCTCCTGAACAACCACCCACACTGACTCCTGTCTCAGTGCTTCTTTTCTGGCCATTCTGCTTGCTTATTTGTTTCCAAGATCTTTCCTGTTACTCAAGTACTGCTCTTTATTCAAACCCAGTTCAAGTCCCACCCCTCCATGAACTCCCTGATCACCCCAGCCCTGGAAGAAAGGCTGCTCTTTGGAATTCCTATGGAGCGTACTGTCTGCACCATGAATGTGGAGCATATGCCATCTGGTCCTGACACTTATTCTTGTCAGGAAAATGTTCATCATCCCATCCAGGTTGTAAGCATCCCATGAGCAGGAAATGTACCTGGCTACATGCCTTTCTGTAACTTCAATAGCTAACACGATGCCCTAAGCATCACAAGACTGTGGGTGAAAGGAAGCAAGCGGCTGTTTGGAGGATTTAAAATATTAGCTTTTATTTGCTGTAGATCTATCATAGGAGGGTGTAGGCAACCAACATTCATCATGACGGGCATGCATTTCACCGTGTGATGGATGACTCGAGCAGAATTTAATGTGAGCCACTCTATAAATATTTTACTAAATGAACAAATTACAGGTTGGCCAGTGTCCTCTGGTTAACAAAGCCTAGAGGCAGGCAGGAAGACGCCACAGCTTTTCCGCCCAAGAACTGCCGTCGCCATTCCCATAAAAGTCATTAGAGCAGGTGACTGCTCTCATCTCCCCTGGGGATGTGAGGCCTGACTCTTGGGAGACTTTTCCCAAAGCCCTAATACACATGTTGTACATTAGTTTCTCAGTCGTGTCTAACTTCTTTGAAACGCTATGGACTGTGGCCCACCAGGCATCTATGTCCATGGAATTCTCCAGGCAAGAATGCTGAAGTGGGTAGCCATTCCCTTCTCCAGGGGATCTTCCTGACCCAGGGATGGAACCAGGGTCTCCTGCATTGCAGGCAGGTTCTTTACTGTCTGAGCCCAGGGTCTCCTGCATTGCAGGCAAATTCTTTACTGTCTGAGCCCCAGGAAAGCCCTGAGCCATTAGGGAAGCCCAAAAAGCCCTAGACGCTAACCCAAATTTCTCCCTTCTAAGGTTAGTCTAATATATTCTGTCCTGAGTCCTCTCTTCCAACTGACACCCAGATTCTGTCCACAGAGAGGGGAGAATACTTTAGAGCAACTGACAGAGTCAGCTGAGATGCTACCATGGAAACACAGTGGTGACTTCAGGATATCCATCTGTTTTTAAATTGCTCTATAGACTTGCTCTACCTTCTTTCACAGACCATGTAGCCCAGAGCCCCCAAAGCCTTTGCTCCCACAGGACCTTCCTTCCCCTACATCTCTTCCAAATTTCAAGCCTCACCTAGAAACCCTGCACCTTAGGGGCTAAATTGATCAACTTGCTCCAGTCTCCCAACATTAACAAAGCAAAGCCAAAACTAGCATCTCCACATGAATGTTGTCATGGCAACAAGAGGCAGCTGGTTGTGCGTGAGGAGAGCTGGTAGGTTTGTGGAAGGGTCAGCATTTTCAGTTGGTTCTTGTCTTCCACATAAGAAGAAACAACAGTGCATATTTGAAGCTTCTCTTTCATTATTCAAAAGGGAAAAATACATAGTAATACTTCAAGTAACAAAAAAGATATATCTGAGAGGCATAATTTGTTGTCAGAAGGTTCAACATAAATAATAGGAGTCACACAAGATTCTGGGTGGACAGGGTTCCCTTCCTCCCCACTCTATCTTCCTCCACAACTCTCTTGAGAGGTGAGCCACAGCCCCCTGCCTGGGGCCCTCCTCTCTCTTGGGCTGGTCATTGCCTCATGGTCATCTCAAGAGGGAGGTCTCTGCCTGTTCCCAGACAATTACACCACACCATGGAAGCCGGAAGACACTGTTCTTGGGAGCAGTGGTGATGAATAATCTCCCTTCCTGTTATGGGCTGAATTGTGTCCCTTCCACTCCAATATTCGTATGTTGAGTGCTAACCCCCATTATGTGAGAATATGACTGCTTTGGGAGACAGGGCCTTTAAGGGGCAATTAAGTTAAAGTGAGGCCATGACTTGGGCCCTAATGCAATATGACTGGTGTCCTTGTGTGAGAGAGACATCAGAGGTGCGCATGGACAGAGGGATGACCAGGTCAAGAGGCAGCAAGAGGGTGGCCGTCTGCAAGCCAAGGAGAGAGGCCTCAGGACAAACCAACCCTGCTGATACCTTGATCTTGGACTTCCAGCCTCCAGAACTGTGAGAAAACAAATGCCCATCGTTGAAGCCACGAAGTCCATGGTATTTTGTTAAAACCGCTCTAGCAAACTAACACACCATCCTTCTTTCCTTGGCTGTCCCCACCAGCAACAATGGAATACCAAGGATGACAAAATAAAATGTTTGTCCTCACAAGAGTCGTGATGTTCTCTTGATGTTGACTTTGACATAAAAAGTTCAGCCTTTAATGCTTGCCTGATACATTTTTTTCCATCCTCTTACTTTTAATTGATTTAATGTCTGTAGATTTAAAGACAGTTTCTGGACTTTCCTGGTGGTACTGTGGATAAAAATCTGCTTGCTAGAGCAGGGGACATGGGTTTGATCCCTGGTCCGGGAAGATTCCACATGCTGCAGAGCAACTAAGCTGATGAGCTGAGACTACTGAAGCCCATGCATCCCAGAGTACGTGCTCGGCAACAAGAGAAGCCCTCGCTCACTGCAACTAGAGAAGGCCTGTGCAAGGCAATGCAGACCCAGCACAACCAAGGATAAATTCATTAATTTTTTTAAAATGCTGTACCTTAAAACAAACTAGTTTGTTTTGCCAACATATAGATGGGTTTCACTCCTTATCCAATCTAACAATTTTTCCTTTTAATTTGGGTATTTATAACTATGCTGCCAATGGGCCACTAGCCACATGTAGTTATTTTAATTTAAATTAACTAGAATTTAACAAAAGTTAAAATTCCCTTCACAGGCACTCTATAACCACATGTGACTGAGCAGTAAAGAAGACAGATAAAGAACATTTTCATCATCACAGACAGTTCTACTGGGTAACCTGCTTTAGATCATTTATATTTGGTGCTATTATGGCTGGTTAACTCTACCATTTTGCTATGCATTTTTCATTTGTTCAACTGTTATTTGTTCATTTTTTCATCTTTTTCTGTTTTCTTTGAATTACTTGAGCATTTTTCATGATTTCATTTAATCTCCTTTGTTGATTTACTAGTGATAATTGTTTTGTTTTCTTCAGTGGTTGTTTTAGTGTTAATAGTATGTATTCATCTTTAAGTTATCATCATCTACCTTCAACTAATAATTATAACACTTAACACATAAGAATCTTATAATAATCTACTTCTTGGCCTTTGTGCAATTTAATATTTTACTTCTATATATTAATATGTTTTAAACTCCAAAATACATAGTTACCATTTTTGTTTAAAAAGTCATTATCTTTTAAAGATAAGAAAAAGTCTTTCATATTTATCATTATATTCACATTTTTGATGCTAAACAGAATCAGAAATAAATAGCATTCCTTTATGTTGATCAATTTTTCCAACCGGTAGATTTTCCATCTATTAATAACTAAAGGACTTATTTTTAATATTTCTTGGTGCAGGTTTCCTGGCAATGGATTCTCTGTTTTTCCATGTCTGTAAAAGTCATTTTAGCCTCTTATCCAGCTAAGATATCTTTGCTGGATGCAAAGTGCTCAGTTGACAGCTTTATTTTGTTTCTTGCAGCACTATAAAGATACTACTCCACTATCTTCTTGTTCCGAGCAAGAAGCTTGCTCTCTTCCTTGTTTTTGTTCCTCTGTCTGTAATATATGTTCTTTTTATTTTTCCCTCTGTATGCTTTTAAGGTTTTTCTGATTATCACTGGTTTTAAGCAATTCCAATTTTTTTTTTCACAGTTCTTGTGCTTGGGTTTGTTGACCTTCTTGAACCAGTGGATTTTTCATTCTGATCAAATTTTAAAAATTTTGGCCAGTATTTCTTCAAATATTTTCTTCCCCATTCCCTGCTTGAGGACTTTAATTACACGCTATATTAGGTCAGTTGAAACTGTTTCACAGCTCACTGATGCTGTTAGTTACACTTCTTTCAGCTCTTTTTTCTCTGTGTGCTTTTCTTTTAATCATTTCTATTGTGGTGTCTTCAAATTCACTAATCTTTTCTTCTGCAGTGTCTAGTCTGCCGTAAGTCCAACCTTGTGTATTTTTTTTAACCTCAGATTTTATATTTTCCACCTCTAAAAGCTTGATTTTGGTCTTTTAAAATGTCATCCACCTCTTTACTTTTCGTGTTCACTCTTTACTTTCTTGAACATATGGGATATAGTCTTAGTGTTCTTGTCTAATAATTCCATTATATAAGTGTCATTTGGGGATCTGTTTCTTTTGATTGACTTTTCTCCTCTTTATAGGCTGTCTTTTTCCTTCTTATTTGTCTTGTAATTTTTGATTGTATGTCAGACACTGTGAATATTTCCTTGTCTGGTGCTAGATATTTTTGTTTCTTTATAGAATATTATTATTATTCTATAAATTATATCCCATTATATAAAATTACATCCTATAATTATACTCTTGAGCTGTGTTCTAGGATGCAGTTACATTACCTATAAATAGTTTCATCATTTTGAGGCTTCTTTTTGTGTGTGGGCTATATTATTTTTATTTTTTTACATTATTTTTAATTGTAGTGAAATACACATAAAATTTACCATCTTAACAACAGTTCAGTAGTGTTAAGTACATTCACACTGTTGTGCTACCAATCTCCAGAACTCTCCTCAACTTCTGAAATTGAATCTCTATACCTCAAGTTTTCTTTTTCAAGCTGTGTGAGGTGGGACTGGAGCAATCTTTAGTCTAGGGCTAATTATACCCCACTAACAAGGCAATATCTCTCTAAGTACTGTACCCAACGCTGAATTGTGTGGTTTCCCACTGTGGCTGGTGGGAAGACAAACTACTTCCAGCCCTGTGTGAGCTCCCGGGATTGTTCCTTCTGCCCCTCTTGTGTGGCTTCCTTTCTGCCCTCAGGCAGCTTCCTCACAGGCATACATGGTCAGCACTTAGCTGGAGCACTTGGGGAGGACTCCCTGTGCATCTCCAGAGCGCTGGTTCCCTTCGTGCAACTGTCTGCTGTCTGGTCCTCTTCTCTGTGAATTCCAGCCACACTGGCCTCCCTGAATTCCTCGCTCCAGACCCTCAACTCAAGGTCAGACATCACCTGGGTTAGACTCAAGGTTAGTTAAGCTCCACATCCTCAACTCAAGGTCAGACATCACCTGGGTTAGACTCAAGGTTAGTTAAGCTCCACATCCTCAACTCAAGGTCAGACATCACCTGGGTTAGACTCAAGGTTAGTTAAGCTCCACATCCTCAACTCAAGGTCAGACATCACCTGGGTTAGACTCAAGGTTAGTTAAGCTCCACATCCTCAACTCAAGGTCAGACATCACCTGGGTTAGACTCAAGGTTAGTTAAGCTCCACATCCTCAACTCAAGGTCAGACATCACCTGGGTTCCCACTCCTTCTCTGCTGCCTGAAAACTCTATCTCCTTGTTCTTCTAAAAGTAGTCTTTTGTACGTTACCTTTGCCTCTTCCTTCTTTGATTGGTACTGAAAACTAAAGGCACATGAAACGGAGTATCACTCTGGAAACACACATCACAAGATAACGATGGAATTTACCAGAAAGGATGTTAGCAGCAGTGATCAATCTGGCAAGTCCACAAGCTGCATGGCTGCAGAGAAACCCTGGTCTTACCAGGTTACTCACCCCATGCTACATGAACATTCTCCATATGTTCACTTCCTGAAGGGAAAAAGTAAATCCCAGGTATCTTATATGATTCATCCCTACAGGGAAAAAAAAAAAAAACCCTGGATTTTCTTTTATTCAGCTAACTGAGATGAACCAAAAATTGCTCCTATATAAAAATAGTAAGTGGGATGGTGGGGGAAGCTTAAGAGGAAGGGGATATGTATACATATGGCTGATTCCCATTGCTGTACAGCAGAAAGTAACACAACATTGTAAAGCAATTATCCTCCAATAAAAAATAAAAATAGTAAATACTCATTACATATCACATACTCTTCGAAGTACTTTATATGAATTTAGTATAATGCAGCAACAAACTAAATAGTATAATTATTCTCATTTACAGATGAGGAAACGGAGACTTAAGATTAGCTTAGGGACATGCACCAGTTAATGGGTGAGCTGGCAATAAGTCTGCCTGACACTAAACCTGTCATAAATTGGAGAGGTCTGGCAAGTCAGAAACACTACTGCCTGACTGAGGAAAAATAACATGGGCCTAAAATAACTATTAGAATAACAATTCAAATAAGGAATAATAGTCTTTATTGGATGAAAAAGAAAAATCTGACCAATAATGAGGAAAAGTAAGGCAATGAAAAGCAAGACATCACCTTTTATACAGCTAGTTGGTGAAAGGTGAAGGTAAGACTTCCGAAGGATGGTGGGTTTGGCATTACAAATGAGAGCAGTGGTGATGTGGCTGATCTGCAATGAAATGTATTATTATGAAAACACTGAGATCATCTGGGGCAGCAAGATTCATGTCCTGTCTTGAGAATCATGTCCTGGGAGTCTTGGTCTGTGTCACAGTGAAGGTCCATGTGAGAGAGGAATGGATGGTAGGCAGAGGGCTTTGGAGAAATGAAGTTATCCTTTGCTAAGAGGTACTCTTCTTTAAAATATTTTGCTCTTTGCTCCCCACAAAGCAAATATTTTCCTTTGAAAAGAAGAAGCAAAGCAAGATGGCTGAGAGGCGGCTCTGCAGTGTGGAGGTGGAACAGGACATGCACTTGACAGGCGACCCAGCCCTGATATCCACTTGCTGGGTAATACTAAGCCCAGATGGTAAGGATGACCCTATATGTGAGACAGCAAAAGAGACACAGATGTATAGAACAGACTTCTGGACTCTGTGGGGGAAGGCGAGGGTGGGATGATTTGAGAGAATAGCATTGAAATATGTGTATTACCATATGTGAAACAGATCACCAGTCCAGGTTCCATGCATGAGTCAGGGCGCTCAGGGCCGGTGCACTAGGACGACCCTGAGGGATGGGATGGACAGGGAGGTGGGAAGCGGGGTTCAGGATGGGGGATACAGGTACACCCATGGCTGATTCATGTGAATGTATGGCAAAAACCATTACAATATTGTAAAGTAATTAACCTCCAATTAAAATAAATAAATTAATTTACAAAAAAAACCTTATGCAGAAGCTGTATATATAAAACAAAAGAGGAAGCAAGGCTCTCAGATGGCAGCTGGAAGCTGAGGTGTGGCTCTCCTCACTCATCATACCCTCTCTAGGGCCCAGTGGGTTCCCAGGAGCCCCAGAGGCTCCCCTCCCAGACACTAGACTGGTCTTCTCAGAAGGACCCCCAAATCTAGAGTTCAGATCTCTAGGCTCCAGTCCCAAGCACTGCCCTAAGGCTGTTAGGGCTGTGTCTTTCTGGTCCCCGGTTTGCTTAATTGTAAAGAAGGCTAGAAGAGGGCTTTCCAGACGGTGCTAGTGGTAAAGAACCCACCTGACAATGCAAGAGACTTGGGTTTGATCCCTGAGTTGGCAAGACCCCCTGGAGGAGTGCATGGTAATCCACTCCAGTATTCTTGCCTGGAGAATCCCATGAACAGAAGAGCCTGGCAGTCTATAGTCCATGGGGTCACAAAGAGTCAGACACGACTGAAGTGACTTTGCATGCACACGCTGGAAAAATCTCTAAGGTCCCTTCCAGCTCTAGCACTGTCTCTTAATAGGATTCTGATGGTTAATAAATTAATAAAATACCATTGCACTGAAGCAGGCTATTAAGGGAAAAGGATATTAGCCAAGTAGGCAGTGTTTTCCAAGCCCATAAATGTTTCACCACTTTACAGAGGATTAGATTTCTTTTTCTTTCTTTTTTTTTTTTTTTTACAGATTGAAATAAAATCAATAGAATTTGGAAGCTCTGTTGAGCCATAACCTGCGTTTCAGTATCCCACTGGATAAAAATTGACAAGTGTGCCAAGTCAACCCATTTGGTAAATGATATCCTGTGGTAGGAGGGCTTCAGATATCTGTGGTGGCTCAGATGGTAAAGAATCCACCTGCAATGCAGGAGACACAGGTTCGATTCCTGGGTAGGGAAGATCCCCTGGAGAAGGAAATGGCAGTCCACTCCAGTATTCTTGCCTGGAGAATCCCACGGACAGAGGAGGCTGGCAGGCTATAGTCCCTGGGGTCAAGAGAGTCGAACATGACTTAGTGACTAAACCACCACCATGGTTGTATAAGAGAACATCCCCAAAACAAAACAAAACAAAAAAATGCTCAGAAAAATAACTAACTGAAATTTACTTTCCTCCCATACCCTTACTGTAAACTTGCTGTCATATCCAAATATAAAAGGGACTATTTGTGACATTTTTCTCCACATCATTTTCTCTTCCTGATCCCCTTTCTCCCTAACTGTGTGTGTCTTCAGTGCCTGAAAGCACCAAAGGATGAAGAGATGAAGCTGAGAGTCTACTTAACCCATGTTCATAGCCCTTCAGCTGCTCCTACTATACTTCCGGAACAAAGTCAGGACACTACTGAGCTTCTAGAGTGATCCAAAGCGATCCCATCCAAAGGGATCACAGGGCAGAGAGAACAGCCTCTCCTGGGACTGTGCCTGGGATGCTCATGGAAGGGCAAGGAGGCCAGTGGAATGGACTAGAAATGAGCTCAAGGAGGTAACAGAGTGGGGGCGGGGGCACCACACAGGAACAGCACGTACACAGTGAGATGGGAGCCGTACGAGGGGTCTGAGCAGAGAAGAGGTGTGATCAGAGCACCATGAGAGTCCCTGGGAGCTCAGCTGGTAAAGAATCTGCCTCCAATGCAGGAGACCCTGGGTTGGGAAGATCCCCTGGAGGAGGGCATAGCAATCCAACTCCAGTTTTCTTGCCAGGAGAATCCTGTGGACAGAGAATCCAGGTGGGCCACAGTCTATGGGGTTGCAAAAGGTCAGGGATGCCTGAGCGACTAAACATACCATAGCACAGGGCTCCGTGTTAATAGGACCACTCTGGAGGCTGTGTTGAGGATGGACTAAAGAGCAAGAGCGGCAGTTGGGAGACACTTGCAGGAGGAGAATCATTCAGGGTAACTCGGACTGGGGTGGTGGTAGCACTAAAAGTGTTTTCTCTATTACCCCATTCACTTTTATATATGATGGAAATATTTATAGTGATGAAAAGATGACTAAAGAAGACCATGATTTTTTTTAAGTTTCTTTTTTTTTTAAAACTATGCCTCAATTTACCTTTTAGCACGTATTTCATTTGTTGTTCAGTCGCTCAGTTGTGTCTGACTCTTTGCGACCCCCATGGGTCGCAGGTTTCCTTTCCTTCACTATCTCCCAGAGTTTATTCAAACTCACGTCCATTGATTTGGTGATGCCATCCAACCATCTCATCATCTGTTGTCCCTTTCTCCTCCTGCCTTCAATCTTTCCCAGCATCACGGTCTTTTCCAATGAGTTAGCTCTTCACATCAGGTGGCCAAAGTATTGGTGCTTCAGCATCAGTCCTTCCAATGAATATTCATGGTTGATTTCCTTTAGGATTGACTAGTTTGATCTCCTTGCTGTCCAAGGGATGCTCAACAGTCTTCTCCAACACCACAGTTCGAAAGCATCAATTTTTCAGCTCCCAGTCTTCTTTATGGTCCAACTCTCACATCCATACATGACTACTGGAAAACCCATAGATTTGACTACACAGACTTTTGTTGGCAAAGTGATGTCTCTACTTTTTAATATGCTGCCTAGGTTTGTCATGGCTTTTCTTCCAAGGAACAAGCGTCTTTTAAGCAGTCACAGTCCGCAGTCATTTTGGAGCCCAAGAAAATAAAGTCTGTCACTGTTTCCACTTTATTTATTTATTTATTTGGCTATAACAGGCTGCATGCAGGATATTAGTTTCCCAACTAAGGGATCAAACGCATGTCCCCTGTGGTGGGAGCTCAGAGTCTTAACCACTGGACCACCAGGAAAGTCCCCAACCTTGATTTTTGAAGGCATGCTGCTGCTGCTGCTTCTGCTGCTGCTGCGTCGCTTCAGTCGTGTCCGACTCTGTGCAACCCCATAGACCGCAGCCCACCAGGCTCCCCCGTCCCTGGAATTCTCCAGGCAAGAACACTGGAGTGGGTTGCCATTGCCTTCTCCAATGCGTGACAGTGAAAAATGAAAGTGAAGTCGCTTAGTAGTGTGTGACTCTTAGCGACCCCATGGACCGCAGCCCACCAGGCCCCTCCGTCCCTGGGATTATTGCCTTCTCCATTTGAAGGCATACCTAGTCCAACTGCACTCCTTCATAGAGGACCACACTGAAATGGCCTGGGGGAGACCAGAACCTTTTTTACTTTCAAAGCCTTCCAGAGAAAAGTTTATATTCCTCTGCTTACGGCAAACTCCATTTGGTCCTTCCGTTCTTGACTAAGACATCACTTCTTTTTAATTTTTTAAAAAATATTTTATTTATTTTTACTTTTGGCTGTGCTGGGTCTACAATGCTGGGCAGGCTTTTCTCTAGTGGTGGCGAGGTGGGCCTTCTCTCTAGCTCCCATGCGCTGGCTTCTCACAGTGCTGGCCTCTCTGGTTGTGGAGCACAGGCTCTAGGGCTTGCGGGTTTCAGTACTTGTGGCACACGGGCTTAGTTGCTCCGCAGCATGTGGGATCGCCCCAGATCAGGGATTGAACCCTGTCTCCTGCATTGACAGGTGGATTTTTTACCACTGAACCACCGGGGAAGCCCTCTTTTTAATTGATTTTTTTTTAATTGATGTAACTTCTTTCACTTTCACTTTATTCCGGTTTATAACACTGTATGTTTCACATGTGACAACTACATTACAGACTGCTTACCACCCAAAGTTTCCATCCATTACCATACAGTTAACCCCCTTCACAGATTTCCCTGTCCCCCTCCCCAGGCCCCTTCCCCTCAGGTAACCACTACTCTGGTCTCTGTACCTACCAAGATACCACATCTTAAGAGAAGTTTCGCTGACACCAGGCCCCCTCCACCCACCTCCACATCCCCATTAGGTAGGGTGTTTCCACCCTGGGCTCCACCCCATACGTGCCTCTTCATAGCATGCACCCTGCCCGATACATTGTTGGAGGGTCTGTGCTCCATGAGGACAGGGACTGTGTCTTATTCCCTGGGTTTAATGGGGCCTGGCATCTAAAGAAGCTCAGGAAATATTTATCTTATGAATGGATGACTATAGGGCTTCCCCGGTGGCTCCAAAAGTAAAGAATCCGCCTGCAACACAGGAGACCCCAGTCTGATTCCTGGGTTGGAAGATCCCCTGGAGAAGGGACAGGCTACCCACTCCAGTATTCTTGCCTGGAGAATCCCATGGACAGAGAAGCCTAGTGGGCTACAATCCATCGGGTCGCCAAGAGTTGGACACAACTGAGCAACCAACACGTTAACTTTTCATTTTCACTTTGGACAACTAAAGCACATTTCAAAGAAGGATAAATGAAGTAGCTGGCTTCCATTAGAGCCGTGGGTTTGCCTGAAAAGGAGACTTTATGGATAGGATAACATTTTGGGTTATCACACAGCCTCATAACACACAGCAAGGGGAGTGCTGACGTTTTCCCTTCCCAATGGGTGGGCCCTGGCCAGCACCCCAGGACACAGGCCTTCTGTCTCCCTATGCCAGCTTCAGGGAGACAATAGAGGCTTTCTGATCACTCCCTGCTCCTGCACCCTGCAGTGGCCTGTGTTCTCCCTGCCTGGGTCCTCAGTGCCCGGAACTGGCCTTCAGGTCCCTAAAGAATACATACAATTCTCTTTTCATTGCAACAAGGATGGCATTGTCCAGACAGCACCACCCCCTTCCCCATTCCATCTCTCTCTTTGCCCCCTTCTCCTGCATCTCCTCCTGGGGCATCCTGCCCCTCTTTCTCTCCGAGATGCAAGGACAGGCTCCAAGTGGCTCACATCAGTCATTTCCCTTCTCCAGAACAGTGCGGGCACTCTGCAAGTGGGAGACAGGATGGGACTGGGTTGGTCTGAGTTGTGCGCCAATTAAACTGAGTACCTTGACCTTGTTTTCCTTGAAGGCTTGCAAGCTCCAGCACCACAAATGTTACCAAAAATAAAAATATCCATGTATGTGTGATGGAATATTATCCAGCCACGAGACAGAAGGAAATCCGGCTGTTTGGGATAATTTGAATGAACACTGAGGGCATCACCCTAAGTGAAGTACGACAAAGATGAATACCACATGATCTCTTATATGTGTGGAGGTTAAAAAAGTCAAACTCAGAGGTCCAGAGAGTAAAAGGCTGATTACCAGGGGTACATAGGAAGATGTTGGTCAAAGGTACAAAATTCCAGTTATTAACGAGCTCTGGGGATCTACCTACACTTGAAAGTTGTCAAGTGAGCAGAAGTTAAATGTTCTCACCATAAAAGAGAAATGGTAACTATGAGACAGGATGGAAGTGTTAGCTAATGCTATGGTGGTGATCATTTTGCAAGATATCAATAGATGAAATCAATACATTATACACCTTAAACTTATACAATGTTATGTGTCAATGATATCTTAATAAAGCTGGGTGGGGAGAGGTGGAATTCATGTGTTCAAAGCAGAGTTTCTCAACGTCGGTGCTAATTAACATTTTGAAATTGATAATTCTTTGATGTGAGAGCTGTCCTGTGATTGCTGGATGTTTAGTAGCACCATGCTTCCTTACCACTAGATACTGGCAGCAACCTCACCTCTAGCTGTGACAGACAAAAATGTCTCTAAAAGTGCAAGTGTTAGTCATTCAGTCATGTCCGACTCTTTTGAGACCCCATAGACTGCAGCCCATCAGGCTCCTCTGTCCATTGAATTCTCCAGGAAAGAACACTGGAGTGGGATGCCATGCTCTCCTCCAGGGAATCTTCCCAACCCAGGGATCCAACCCAGGTCTCCTGCATTGTCTTTATACATTGCCAACTTCCCCTTGCCAGGGAAGTGTCATCTCTGCTGGAGAACCACTCGTCTATAGCTTTAAAATGCACACAGAAATGTATCCTATGGAGAGGGGGAAGGATAAATTAGAGGAGTAAGGGATGAACAGATACAAACTACTCTATATAAAATAGATAAACAACAAGGATCTGTTGTATAGCACAGGGAACTATATTCAATACCTTGTAATAACTTACAATGGAAAAGAATATGAAAATATACATACATACACATGTGAATCCCTTTGCTGTACATCTGAAACTAACATAATATTACAAATCAACTGTACTTCAATTTTGAAAAAAATAAGTTTAGAATGAAAATATATCCTATGGAAAGCTTATTGAAATGTCTTTTGAGGAAATAATTAAGGACATGAATAAAGATGAAGCTACCAGGACAGAGTGCTATTGCTAAGAGTAACAACAGCAAGAAAAGGACCACCTAAATTTCCAACAAGAGGGGATTCAGTTCAGTTCAGTTCAGTCGCTCAGTCGTGTCCGACTCTTTGCAACCCCATGAACCGCAGTACACCAGGCCTCCCTGTCCATCACCAACTCCCGGAGTCCACCCAAACCCATGTCCATTGTGTCGGTGATGCCATCCAACCATCTCATCCTCTGTTGTCCCCTTCTCCTCCTGTCCTCAATCTTTCCCAGCATCAGGGTCTTTTCAAATAAGTCAGCTCTCTGCATCAGGTGGCCAAAGTACTGGAGTTTCAGCTTCAGCATCAGTCCTTCCAATGAACATGCAGGACTGATCTTTAGGAAGGACTGGTTGGATAAATCTACCCAAACTTGGCAAAATTCCAGTGCCATTTAAAAAATTCCAGGATCCACCTCTATGGGCATGAAATGAGTCTCTGATGTGGCAACAAGGGACGAAGGCTGATAACAAAACAGCACTGTAGGATAAATGCAGAGAGTGAAGCTTCGTTATGCACAGAGAAGAATGTCCAGAAGGATACAGCCCCAAATGTTAGCAATGTGGGCTTCCCTGGTGGCTCAAACAGTAAAGAATCTGCCTGCAATGCAGGAGACACGAGGTCGATCCCTGGGTCAGGAGGATCCCCTGGAGAAGGAAATGGCATCTCTCAGATGGGGAGATTTTTTTTTTTACTTTGGCATGCCTGCATTTTCCTAGGCTGTCTACAAGGAATAAGTATTTATAAGATATAAAATAAGGGAACCCTACTCAGTGTTCTGTGGTGACCTAAATGGGAAGGAAATCCAAAAGAGAGGGGACATGTGTAAACGTATGGCCAATTCACTCCGCTGTACAGCAGGAACCAACAACACAGAATGAAGCACCAGCTGGAACCAAGATCACCGGAGAGAGATCAATAACCTCAGACATGCAGATGACACCACCCTTATGGCCGAAAGCAAAGAGGAACTAAAGAGCCTCTGGATGAAGGTGAAAGGGGAGAGTGAAAAAGCTGGCTTAAAATTCAACATTCAAAAAACAAAGATCATGGCATCCGGTCCCATCACTTCATGGCAAATAGATGGGGAAACAATGGAAACAGTGAGATACTTTTATTTTCTTGGGCTCCAGTATCACTGAGGATGGTGATTGCAGCCATGAAATTAAAAGACGCTTGTTCCTTGGAAGAAAATCTATGACTAACCTAGACAGAGTATTAAAATGCAGAGACATCACTTTGCCAACAAAGGTCCATTTAGACAATCCTATGGTTTTTCCAGCTGTTGTGTACAGAAGTGAGAGTTGGACCATAAAGAAGGCTGAGCACTGAAGAATTGATGCTTTCTAACTGAGGCATTGGAGAAGACTCTTGAGAGTCCCTTGGACAGCAAGGAGATGAAACCAGTCAATCCTAAAGGAAATCAACCCCGAATATTCATGAAAAGGACTGATGCTGAAGCTAAAGCTCTAATACTTTGGCCACCTGATGCAAAGGGTCGACTCATTAGAAAAGACCTTGATGCTGGGAAAGATTGAAGGCAGGAGAAGAAGGGGGCAGCAGAGAACAAGAAGGCTGGATGGCATCACCGACTCAATGGACATGAATTTGAGTAAGCTCAAGGAGATGGTGAAGGACAGGGAAGCCTGGCATGCTGCAGTCCATGGGGTCGCAAAGAGCTGCACACGACTTAGCGACTAAACAACAAAGAAACTAACGTAACGTTGCAAAGCATCTATGCTCCAATAAAAATTAATTTTAAACATAAATAAATATGTTAAAACAACAACAACAATGAAGATGTAAAATAAGATTCTTCAGAGAGAAAAAGAGCAGCCTCAGATCTCCAGCTCCACCCCACTCCCACTCTTTGCTCCTCCTATTTGGTAAAAGGACTGTGTTGCTTGAAGAAAGTTGTTAACCAGATCCGAAGTCTTCCCCTTCTGCGTCTCTCCGACCCTGCTCACTGCTCCACCCACCCTGTCCTCCCAGGATGCCCCTTAAAAGCGAGGCTATCAGCTTGGAGAAGAGAGGCACCGGCCACTCAACCATCAGCACAGATTCAGAGGCGCGCTAACTGCCCCAGCCGGGGCTGGGTGCCCCAGGCTCTCCACGGTCCACTCCCTGCAGCAGGGACATCTCCTCCGACACATTCCAGATCCTCGAGGCACACCCTCCTTCACACAGCCTGCCTCTGCACTGCTGGTTAGGCCCCCAGACTTGGCCAGAGCTGGGTGGGTGAGGAGATGACATACCAGCCATTGCTTCTGCCTCTCACCACCAGTGCCCATGAACCAGTTGCTGGGAACGATGCAGCCAAGTGCTGGTGGGGATGAGTCTGTGGAGATGAGTCTCTGGCCATCCCCCATTCACTGGACCACAAGGGTCTTCTTCCTCCCTCGAGGTTTCCCTCCCCTGTCCATCCCAAGTCTTCCTCAGATGTCTGCTTCAGGCTGGAAGGTTTCTGGGCAGGCTGGGGCTGGGGAAGCTCAGATCAGTGGCTCCCAGTCCTGCAGAGGAAAGCACCTCCACAGGTGTGGGTGTGTGGGTGTAGGTGTGCTGAGGGCAGGTAAAGGGCAGCAGGGGGACAAGCAAGTCAGGTCAGCCACACTGAATGAGGTTGGTCCTCAGGGACTGTGCCCACACTCATCTGCAGACTCTGTGGCCATTTGTTCTGGCCAGAGACCTGTTGGATGGGTAGGGGACCTGGCGGCCCCACAAGCCAGCCATGGTCCTGGCCCCTCTCAGAGCCTCTTAACCAACCAGCCTCATGAAGCCACTTTGGAGTCAGTAACCTTATAGATGAAGAACGGGGATGGGGAGAATCTCCGGTGCTTGTCCAAGGTCACACTATCAGAACGGGAGGCTCCGAGCATCCCAAGTTTCTCCTCCTCACAGCCCTCTCCCTTCCTGCTCCTAGAATGTGGGTTCCTGCAAACACAGCAAAGTGCCTGTCGAGTGGCATCATTATTCTATTTATCCAGTGCAACCAAGACAAGTTCTATGATAAGAAAGTAAGTCCTCAGGGCCAAGGCCCATGGTCTTGGCAGTTCTCTGAGAAACAGTCCTGGAACATCCCTTGTGATATCACAGAGAGCCAAGGACACACACCTCGAACATTATCTTGGGCAGTGGCCTCTTCACGCTTCATGGTGCATGACCTGGGTGAGAACACAAGGCCGTAGAAGGGCCCCAAGTCTGGCTAAATACTTCTGCCATCACCGAAAAGGGATGTTTTTAAACATTTATTTATTTTTAATTTTACCGTACCACGTCACATGTGGAATCATAGTTCCCCAACCAGGAATTGAACCCGTGGCCTCTGCAGTAGAAGTGCAGAGTCTTAACCACTGGACCACCGGGGAAGTTCTGAGAACACACCCTTTGTTGTGACTGTATACAGTCCTGGCCTTGCAGGAAGCCCTGAGGCTGGGGACAGGGAAGGAAGGAAGAAGGTGACCAAGAAACTTTCCCAGTATCAGGACCAGCTACATAATTTACAGGGCTGAGTGTACAATGAAAATACAGGGCTCTTGTTCAATAATTATTATGAGTTTCATGATGATGATGCCAGAGTGTTTTTAATAAGCAGAGATAAGCAGAGACTTTAATCCTGAATATTCATTGGAAGGACTGATGCTGAAGCTGAAGCTCCAATACTTGGGGCACCTGATGTAAAGAGCCAACTCATTGGAAATGATCCTGATGCTGGGAAAGACTGAAGGCAGGAGGAGAAGGGGACGACAGAGGATGGTTGGATGGCATCATTGACTCAATGAACAGGAGTTTGTGCAAGCTCCGGGAGATGGTGAAGGAAAGAGAAGCCTGGCGTGCTGCAGTCCACGGGGTCGCAGAGTCGGACATCACTGAGCGACTGAACAGCAGCAAAGCAGAGACAGGGAAAGGCCCCTGGAGGAACCATCACTGCTTCCCTCGTAACGAGAAGACCTGGCAAAATCGTGAATGAAATAAAATGATGAAAAACACGCTATGCGTTTTGTTCTTGGCATGTGCCATGATCCAAGCGGATGCCTCATTTGGTGGTGGAGCTGGGGTGGACAAAGGGAAAGTGTCACTTGCTCAGTCGTGTCCGACTCTCTTCGACCCCATAGCCCGCCAGGCTCCTCTGTCCATGGAATTCTCCAGGCAAGAATACTGGAGTGGATTGCCATTCCCTTCTCCAGGGACCGTCCCAATCCAGGGACTGAACCTAGGTCTCCCTCATGGCAGGCAGATTCTTTACCCTCTGAGCCACTAGGGGAGCCCATTTGGCAGGGGGTCTGGTGTGCTCTGTGAAGATCTACCCGATAAAGACCTATGGAATCCAGAATCGGTCAGGTTTTCCCTTCAGCCCATGCTAGTGCTAATCCGCATCACTCATGTCTGACTCTGTGCAACCCTATGGGGTCCTTTGTCCGTGGGATTCTCCAGGCAAGAATACTGGAGTGGGTTGCTATGCCTTCCTCCAGGGATCTTCCCTATTCAGGGATCAAACCCACATCTCTTACATCTCCTGCATTGGCAGGCAGGTTCTTTACCACTAGCGCCACCTGGGAAGCCCCTGCCCTTCAGCCTATCAAAGCTTAATTACCCTGCCTACTAAATAAAGCATGAAAGTGGTCATATTGACTATAGATACAGGATGCGATAATGGATGAGAGTATATAAATGAACACTCATTTACTATTTATCCTTTTAGGAAACACTGGCATGTTTAATGAGGCTCTTTCCAGTCCAGCAGCACTTAACCTTTTTAAAGTCACAGGCTCCACTGAGAATCCAATAGAAGAAAAATGCCAACTCACACAAAATCTATTTCAGGGGCTCATGAAACCCCTGAAGCATGCAGTCTCAGTCCAGAATCCCTGCTTCAACGGGTAGGAGAGCTGGGGAAGGTGATTTGAGGGCTGTTTCAGGCCTGTCCTGGGTCCCTAAAACCACTTCTCACCATTGGCTACGCCCTGTCTGAACACAAAGCTGATCCTGGGGTTGACCTACAAAACTCCATAATTATTTGCAAGTACCTCTTTCCCGCTGGTCGAAGAGACCTTAGGGGTAACAGACCGGAAGCCAGTGATGGGAACAAAATGTGAGACGAATGGCAGAGAGGAGCAGTGAAAGAGCCCAGGGTGGGGAGGTGGGCAGCTTTTGGACAGGGCAACAGCAGGTCTTGTGGGCAGAGAAGCACAGAAAACCCACTCCTTGTCAAACAGGACCTGACTACCCCCAGGGCGAGGTGGCTGAGCCCAGGCCAAGGGGGGAAACTGACACGCACGTGCCCATCACAGCCGCCTGGGGACATCCGTGGGCAATGCCACCTCAATCCATCACCACTCCAGAGTCGCCCAGGAGTCTGGTGCCCAAACCACTGCAGTGTAAGTCGGAGTCTCTCAAGGCAGTGCCACCTGGGGGTGCGCAGCAGGGCCTGGGAATAGAAGGACATTCCCGCCAGCCCCGACTGCTCCTTGCAGCTCCAGATCTCGGACAAATGAGTCTGCCCTGCATTCTGCCTTCTCAGATGCAAAACGCAGATGATGCCAGGACAAGTCCCCAGGCCCTCCTCAAAACCCAAGGGTTAGATGTGCTTCAAGATTCAGAATTGTTCAGACCTGAGAAAGGTAATAAAGTGCCTAGCCATTACAGTAATACCCGTAGTGGGTCTGTCATCAGATATACCAATGGCGAGTGTGCGTGCTCAGTCGTGTCTGACTCTTTGAGGCCCCATGGACTGTGTAGCCTGCCATGGAATTTTCCAGGCACGAATACTGGAGTGGGTTGCCATTTCCTCCTCCAGGGGATCTTCCCGACCCAGGGATCAAACCCAAGTCTCCTACTTGGCAGGCAGATTCTTTATCACGGCACCACCTGAGAAGTCCTAAGCACATCAGTATGACTATTCAGGCTGAAAAGGATAAATAGTTTAGGTCAGGCTTTGCCACCAAATGGCTTCATTGGGTTACACTTCCCCACTATTATTTAGTGGTGAAATAATTTTGTTTGCAAATTTTGCTATTGTTCAGAAATGCCCTGAAGATACGAACGCCCTGGAGGATCACTACAGTGTGGATTAAAAGAGCTACCATGCCCACCTCCTCTGGCCATCCGCATACCTCAGGCCCACTCTGTCCTAGAGTTTATCACACTGAATTACAGTTCTCAGTCTGTTTCCCCTTCTAGATTTCAAGCATCTTGTGGGTGGGAATGACAGCTAGCTTATCCGTGTATTCCCAGCAGCTGGCCCACACTAGGCTGGCGCTCCTGCTAAGTCACTTCAGTTGTGTCCAACTGTTTGCAACCCTATGGACAGTAGCCTGCCAATCCTCTGTCCATGGGATTCTCCAGGCAAGAATACAGGAGTGGGTTGCCATGCCCTCCTCCAGGGGATCTTTCCCAGCCAGGGATCGAACCCACGTCTCTTACATCTCCTGCATTGGCGCATGAACTCTTTATCACTAGTGCCACCTGGGAATCTCAGGTACATGTTCATAAATGTGTGTGAAACAGAATTTAATTATACATCTAAATCTCTCCACCTCCCTGTCTCCAAGAAGATGGAAAAGCGCATCCCAAAAGCACTCCCTCACTTGCTCCTAGAACCCGAGCACACATCAAAAACCAATCTGCTTATTCAGCAACATCACCATGGTGCAGGGGAAACTCTTTTACACTTTAAAATACTTTAAGCTTTTAAAAAAAAATAACCTCAGAGGAACACATTTTTATTCATGTATTTATCGGTTTGCATGTTTATCTGGCCATGCTGTGTGGCTTCTGGGATCTTAGTTCCCTGACCAAGGATCAAACCCCTGCGTTGGGAGCTCAGAGTTCTAACCACTGGATCACAAGGGAATTTCCTAAAGCATTTTTTGTCATAAACCCGATTAATGACCACTAGGAATGGCTCTGACCAGGGAGAGACTTGGGAGTTTGCTAACCAGCAAAAATTTATCTGAGTCCAAAGTCTTGCCTCCAACCTTTAGACTAAAGAAGCACCTGGCGGCCTGGGCAGGGAGCCGAGTGAGGCCAGCTTGTCTGTCTGCCGCTCCGGGGGCCGCTCCCACACGCCTGGCTGCCTGGGCACAGGGCCAACAGGAGCTCTGCTTTCAGGGTTTCGCGTGTCTCTTTCGCCGGGAAGACTCCAGGCCTGGCTAGGTTTGGAAGGCTCTCGGCCGCCTCTTCACACACATCACTGTGAGAAATCCAGCCCAGCTGTCTACACAGGCGGCTGTCTACACAGGTGCCGGCTGCAGCCTGAGATGCACGCGTGCTAAAAGGGAAAACGACCTGGAGAGAGCAGCAACTTGCCAGGAGAACGGAGGGGAAGGTTCCTCGGCAGGGGGGACTGAAGCAGCCACGTGGATTACTGTCCTAGGTGAGGGGGTCACCTGTGTCACATGGCCACGCTGACAGGATGCGGGTTAGGATTAACCCGCTGCTTCACTGGATGCGCAGCGAACATCTAGAGCAGGGGTTCCCCACCTTCTTGGCACCGGGGACTGGTTTCACGGAAGACAATTTTTCCATGGACGCGGTGTCGGGGGAGGGGGTTCTGAATGATTCAAGCACATTACATTTATTGTCTGTTTATCTGGCCATGCTGTGTGGCTTGTGGGATCTTAGTTCCCCGACCAAGGATCAAACCCCTGCATTGGGAGCTCAGAGTTCTAACCACTGGACTGCCAGGGAATTTATTTATTTATTTCATTATTATTACCTTGTGGTAGGTTTCCGTGGCGGCTCAGACGGTACAGAATCTGCCTGCAATGTAAGAGATCTGAATTCCATCTCTGGGTCTGGAAGATCCCCTGGAGGAAGGAATGGCAACCCCCTCCAGTATCCAGTATTCTTGCCTGGGAAATCCCATGGACAGAAGAGCCTAGTGGGTTACAGTCCATGGGGTCACAAACAGTTAGACACGAATGAGCAACTCACACACACACACACATATAATGAAATAATTTTACAACTCATCATAAAGCAGGATCATCAAGCATTAGATCCTCAGAAGGAGCACCCAACCTAGGTCCCTCGGGTGGGAAGTTCACAGGAGTGTTGGAGCTTCTATTAGAATCTAACGCCACCACTGATCTGACAGGAGGCGGAGCTCAGGCTGCTATGTGAGTGATGGGGAGCGGCTGTAAACACAGTTGAAGCTTCTCTTGCTTGTCCGACACTCACTTCCGGCTGTGTGGCTGGGTTCCTAACACGGGGCTTAGGGACCCCCGATTTAGAGTGCCTTCCCAATGGCTGCCATCCGTTGGTGGGTCAGAAACATTTCCAAGGGCCCTCATATCTCAGGTGGCCAAGGAGCCTGGGTCCAGGATGTCCCTGAAGGGTGTCTTGTCCCAGGTAGAGCTGCACTGCATCCCCGTCTGCTTGATCCAAGCAGTATCTGCTCCTCTGCAAATGAAGATGTCTGGAAAGTCACCCACCCTCAGAGATGAAAGGGCCCAGAGAGCAGGGCTCCATCGACCTCCATATTTAGAAAGGACACATTTACTGAATGAAATCACATCTGTATAGCAGATTTCCAGCACCAAAGCGCATGTGTGGTCCTGGGAACGGTAAGAATGATGCCAAGGCGACTCTTCTGGGGCTGGTCCTTCCTTGAGGGCAAGCCGGGGGAGGGGAGGCGCTGAGGCTGCGCAGTTGGCGGTCGCACCTAACTTAGTCCTCACCGCTGTCCTAAGAAACGGTTTCAGAGCACTCTTCCGAGCAGGGGACTGCTGTCTCGCTCATTACCTGTGCGGCTTCTCGGGTTCTACTCCTTTCTGCTTCTGAAAACTGCCCCTCAAAGCTGTTTTCACACAAAGAGCTGGGGGCAGTTTTCCCCCGAGGTGTTTTATGTGGACAGTGTAGCCAGAATTACCCCAACTAATACACAATGCCTGTGTGCATGTTAAGTCAATTCAGTCGTGTCCAACTCCTTGCAACCCTATGAACTATAGCCCAGCAGGCTCCTCTGTCTGTGGGATTCTCCAGGCAAAAATACTGAAGTGGGTTGCTATGCTTTCCTCCAGGGGATCTTCCCCACCCAGGGTCAAACCTGCATCTCCTGTGTCTTTTGCATTGTAGGCAGATTGATTCTCTACCCACTGAGCCATCAGGGAAGCCTGGATTAGATAATATCAAAGTTAAATTCCTGGTTTTGAACACTGTACAGTGGTTGTGTTCTTTTCAAAATATTTTATTTTTATTTATTAATTTTTAGCCTCCCTGCTTGTGGGATCTCAGATCCCCACCCTCGACTCTGGTAGTGAAAACATGGAGCCCTAACCATTGAACCACCAGGAAATTCCCTTTGGTTGTATTCTTGCTGTTAGGAAATACTTACCGAAGTATTTTGAGATAAAGGGACAGATAGCTCTGATTTATTCTCAAATGGCTCAGAAAAAAACAGCACACACACATATGTGTACATATATGCATAGAGAATATGATAAAGTCAGTGGGATAAGATGCAAATAGTTCAGTCTGCCTAGAGTACATGGAAGTTCCCTGTACTAACAAGGAACTTAACACTGGTTCTGTGTCTGAAATTATATATCTAAGTAAAAAGCTACAAGGAAAAACAAATCCCCAGATGAGTAGGGGGTGTGGGAGAATACAGACTCCGTTCTGTTTACTTTTGTGTATGTTTGGAATTTTGCATCAGTAAGACAGTTTCCTGTACCAAGCCTCAGGTATGGTTTCCTGAGCAGGAATCCTGGGCTGCTGGGTGCCCAGATATCATTCATCTACAACATCACGAGCAATGACCTGTGAGCTAGGAGTACCACCTAGATTAGCGGCAAGGGCCTCCAATTCTGCGCCTCCCACTCCCGACACCTAGAGATACACCTTTACAACCTTATTTTTACGATGTCATTTTTTCCTGATAATAAAATTAGTATCAAATCTCTCTGGGAGAAACCTTACATAAAGGTAATTATAAATTAGAAAATAAAAATCACCTTTTAGATATACATTGCTTCTATCACAAAAGAAATTTTTATCAGGACGGGTGAGTTACTTTCAACCCCAGAATTTTAATTGGGCCCTAGTACCTTTCCTTACATGGTTTAGAATATGAATTTCAGCCAGAATGATCAACTGATTTTTTTTTTAGAGTTCTCATTCAATTAGACAAGGATATAAAGTAACGATTATTCAGATCATAGGATAACAAGAAAATGCACATGCAGAGGTGACATAAAAATATTTGAATACAGCATAGGGAACTATATTCAATATCATAATAACTTGTAATAGAAAAGAACAGAACAAAGAATATATGTATGTATGTATCTCCAAACAACTTTGCTATACACTTGAAACTAACACAATATAGCATATCAACTGTACCTCAATTAAAAAAAATTAACAACCCACAAGGGCACCACCCAATCGAAACCAATCAGAACAAATTTAGTTCCAGATTTAAGCTCTGCAGCTGAAGTTCTTGTATTGCTGGGAATTGACGGAGTACCAGGGAAGTACCATGCTATTCAGTGATTTTAACCACTGGGCACATGCTGACTGGATATCAGCTCTGTGCATCAAGGAATATTAGCACTAATAACTGTGGTTTATCCCAACCCTATGGGAGCTCTGCTAAGTTTAGGTTCGTATCCAGCCTATACTCAGAGGGTAGTGACAAATCTCCCCAGAGCTCCACATTAGAGTCAAGAGAGTCTAGAGTAATTCCAGGAGAGCTCAAAGATGCTAATAACTTGTCCACTTGTCAAGAGCCAGGGAGCCAAACACAATGGGTTTGGGGGTGGGTGTGGGAGGGGGAGAGATGTGGGTATTATTCACACTTGCTAATAAACATCTTCCTTTGCTTATAGAGACTCTAGGGCAAAACCGCTTGCTTTTGGGGACACTCCAGTGACTCATAGGTTGGGAATATGTATGATCTTCATCGTAACCATCTGTAAAAGCTTCTTGTGAACATATTTATTAGAAGAGTAAATTGACAAACTACTCCAGGGAACAGTTACATTTTAGGGATTCATTTCTAATTTCATGCATGGAACTTTTACATTAAATTGTATATACTACTTGGGGGAAAAAACAACTGTTCCTCTGAGTTATAAAAGGAGGGTAGAGACCAACTGGACATGGAACAGACTGGTTCCAAATCGGGAAAGGAATACATCAAGACTGTATATTGTCACCCTGCTTATTTAACTTCTGTGCAGAGTACATCATGCAAAATGCCAGGCTGGATGAAGCACAAGCTAGAATCCAGATTTCTGGGAGAAATATCAATAACCTCAGATACGCAGATGATACCACCCTTAAGGCAGAAAGTGAAGAAGAACTAAAGAGCCTCTTGATAAAATGAAAGAGGAAACTGAAAAAGTTGGCTTAAAATTAAACATTCAGAAAACTAAGATCATGGCATCTGGTCCCATCACTTCATGGCAAATAGATGGGAAACAATGGAAACAGTGAGAGACTTTATTTTTGGGGGGCTCCAAAATCACTGCAGATGGTGACTGCAACCATGAAATTAAAAGACACTTGCTCCTTGGAAGAAAAGCTATGACCAACCTAGACAGCATATTAAAAAGCACAGACACTACTTTACCAACAAAGGTCCGTCTAGTCAAAGCTATGGTTTTTTCATTAGTCATGCATGGATGTGAGAGTTGGACTATAAAGAAAGCTGAGCACCGAAGAATTGATGCTTTTGAACTGTGGTGTTGGAGAAGACTCTTGAGAGTCCCTTGGACTGCAAGGAGATCCAACCAGTCCATCCTAAAGGAGATCAGTCCTGAATATTCATTGGAAGGACTGACACTGAAACTGAAATTCCAATACTCTGGCCACCTGATGTGAAGAGCTGACTCATTGGAAAAGACCCTGATGCTGGGAAAGAGAAGAAGAAGGGGACAACAGAGGATGAGATGGTTGGATGGCATCGCCGACTCAATGGACATGAGTTTGAGTAGGGTCCGGGAGTTGGTGATGGACAGGGAGGCCTGGTGTGCTGCAGTCCGTGGGGTTGCAAAGAGTCGGACACCACTGAGCGACTGAACTGACTGAGAGACTAGCTCTCTCTTTTTTTAACGTAGCGCCTGACTCAAGACTATAGGGAATTAATTGCTTGCTTGATAAATGCTTTATGATGATAAGGTGAAGGATGCTTTGTGAGATGGCCTTGCTCATTTAGGTCACAGATTGCATTTACAATCATAGTCTCTTTAGGGAACCAGGCTAAAACCAATACAGGCAAGGACTTCCCCAGTGGTCGAGTGGTTAAGACTCCAAGCTCCCAATGTAGGGGGCCTGGGTTTGATCTCTGATCAGGGAACTAGATCCCACACGCCACAACGAAGACCTGGCACAGCCAAATAAACATTCTTTTTAAAAATTAAAAGAAGTCACACCATGAGAGTCAAATTGTGAGTGCATGACGGTATTCATACAACAGACAGAGATACAGAAATAAAACTATTTTAAACCTGAGTTCTAAACACTATTCTTATACCTCTTCATTTCTGAGTCCACTGCTATTTGATTTTTTTTTTTTTTTCCCATTTCAAAGGCAACCTCAGGATACTTCTACAATCCCCAAAGACCTTAATGACCACATCAATGTCACCTACGTGTATGGTAAGTAATGACCTGCTCCTAACAAGCCACCCAGCAACCACCTAGAGATGATTAAGCGTTGACCTTAACTCGGCACCCTGCATGCAGCCTTTGACTCAAAGGTTTACACAGCAGTTTCACTACCACCTGCTTGACACATTTCCCCCATGTCTCATCTTTAAAATGCACTTTGCCATACTCTCTAGACAAAAGCTACTGTTTTGTTTCCCTGATCACAGAGTTAGCCCTTTCCTCCAAAGTAACTGATGCTTCATTTCTAGCTTGTTTGTGCACATAAAAAGTATTTGCTGGGTAAGGTGACATGGGACAGAAATCTGGCCGTGATGCCATCACTGACATCTTACATCACTGCATCACCTGAAAGATGAAGACAAGGATCACCTGAAAGATGAAGACAAGGATCAGCCAAGAAAACCACTCATTGATCTGGGGAAAGTGTGTCACCATGGAAAACTCTGGGGAAGAACACATTCTAAGTCACTCACTGTCCATCTTTTTCTTCTTAATCTCGTTTTCCCACAAGGCATTTAACAAATTCCTGTGCCCAGAGCAACCTTTCCCAGCCCCGTTTTACCCCATAAAAACCCCAGAAGAGTGATAGATAATTCTGCAAGCTCTTCCTGAAGTCTGGGTGACTCCCGGGTGGACACGCAGAATCCTGGGGGCCCTGAGAATGACTTCTCTCTCCCCAGTCCATCCTCCGAAATCACATGGAACTTTCTCTTACAGGAGGAAAAAAAAAAAAAACAACACTTCTAAAGTTGGGACAAAATGAAAACTTTCCTTAGAAAGGCCACACAAATCTAGAAAAATGGTACAGATGAACCTATTTTCAGGACAGGAATAGATGTAGAAAATGGACATGTGGACATGGTAGGGGAAGGAGAAAGTGAAAGTCACTCAGTCGTGTGTCCAAATCTTTGCAGCCCCATGGACTATGCAGTCCATGGAATTATCCAGGCCGGAATACTGGAGTGGGTAGCCTTTCCCTTCTCCAGGGGATCTTCCCAGCCCAGGAATTGAATCTAGGTCTCCCACACTGCAGGCGGATTCTTTTCCAGCCGAGCCTCAAGGGACGCCCGGGGGAAGGAGAGGGTGGGATGAATCCGGAGATTGGACTGACATATACACACTGCTGTGTGTACAAGAGACAGCTAGTGGGAACCTGCGGAACGGCACAGGGAGTTCAGCTCTGCGCTCTGCGCTGATGTAGAGGGGTGGGATAGGGGAGGTGGGGGTGGGAAGGAGATCCAAGAGGGAGGGGATATATGTATACATGTAGCTGAGTCACTTCGTTGTACAGCCAAAATTAACAACAACATTGTAAGGCAACTGTATTCCAATTTTTTAAAAATGGCCACACAGATATCAAACTCATTCATTCAACTCTTCCTTCATCCACTCTTCCAGCACCATGTATATGAAGCAGAGGCCATGTGTTGGGTCCTGGGGAGGCAGATATGCCAGGAAAGAGCTCAGAGCCTCATGGAAAAGACAGACATTGACAACTCACTGTGATGACAGCAGGCGTGGGGACAAGCCAAACCACTAGGCAGCAGAAGGGAAGGGCACGTAAAACATGAATCCAGGGCCTTCCCATGGAATGGAGGTGACACCAGTGAGGGAAGGTCAGGAGAGGGAGGGAAGGCAGGCCCTGGAGCAGAGGTGTTGGCTGTCCCAGCAGCCAGGCCCTTCTCTCCCTTCCCCCAGAGCCTGGGTTTTGATTGGTTCTTAAACCCCACCTCATGTGGCACGTGGCTCAGAGGCCAACCCTGATTAGCTTGAATCCCTTGCCAATGGTGGCTTAACAAGGGACTTGGGACCCAGTCCTGCTGATGATCCTGAGGAGACAACAGCTGTGAGACAACCAGGAGAGAGTTTCTCTGGTGAAACTTCAGGAAGGGGGAGTCTCTCTCTTTTTCTGTAGGACATCGTTGTAACTGCTGGAAATCTGGCAGCCATTTTGCAACCACGTGGAAAACTAAATTCCACAGGACCACCACGGCAGAAGTGAAATCTGCTCTTTGATGTCACTTCTGAGTCATTCCACAAGTGCCCTACCTTAGGATTACTTCTCTGTGACATTAGAAATTCTCCTTGTCTTTTACGGCACACTGAGTTTTGTGCTACTTGCAGCCAAAAGCATCCTTTGTGGAAGGCAGCCCTCTCCCCAGGCCTCCTCACCTTTACCAGTTCATCTGTTAAAGAGACAAGCTGAGTTCCCAAGGGCCATGCACTGAGCCTCCCTGTTATTTTTCCCTAGCTCTACTCATGAAAATAAAAATAATTTTCTAGCCCATGAATTAAACATCACGGCTGCCTGCTGAAAGATTTTAGCAACAGCCTTTTGCTGGCAAGAGAGGCAGGATCCCGACATGTTCTAAAATAAGCTACAAGGAGGCAGGAGGGGAGGAGGGGACACCAAGGGGAAGAGGCCATTAGAAGGACGACGAAAGGGTGGACAAATCCCACTTGTGTCCAGTTTCTCTGACCCATCAGCCTGTGACCCAACTTGAGGGAGTGTTTTCTCTAAGTTCAACCCAGATGGGTCACCCGGAGGCCTTATCAAAAGGCAGGTATTGACTCAATAGGTCGGGGATGGGGTCTGACAGTCTGTCTTTCTAACAAGCTCCCAGCTGATGTGCTACTGGTTGGTGGTCTACAGCCTGCTGGGACTTGCAGAACCCTTCAGCCTCTAACTGGCTTCCCAGCTGGCACTAGTGGTAAAGAACCTGCCTGCCAATGCAGGCGACAAGAGATGCGGGTTGGATCCCTGGGTTGGGAAGATTCCCCTGGAGGAGAGCACGGCAACTCACTCCAGTAGTCTTGCCTGGAGAATCCCATGGACAAGGAGCCTGGTGGGCTACAGTCCTTAGGGATGCAAAGAATATGACCGAAAGGACTCAGCATGTAAGCATCAGCCTCTAACAGTAGGCTGCAAAAACGGGGGGCAGGACGTAGGAAGGATAGTGAGAACTAGCTGTTTAAACTCAGGTTCCAGGGAGGAAGGGAAGTCAGATGAACCCCACACACACCTGTACCTTTGAGAAAAAGAGCAAAGAGCACAGACAAGCACAAGAGAAGAGCGCCCTGGGTCTGGTAAGCCAGCGCTATTATACCCTTGGGGGCACATTAGTAATCTAGTCCTGGGACAACGCCCCCGAGTCTGTGAGATCAAAGGGCCAGCTGAGACATTATTCCTAGCTCTCCCAGAACTCTGGCCAGCCTGAGAGGGAGGCACCCAGCCCCACTGCACACTCACTCTAAGGTGTCTGCCCCAGGGTCTTTCCTGAAAACCCTCAGGCTCACTCATCCCACCAGCATGTGTCTGGTCTAGAAACTATGTGCTCAGAACCACCGGTGTGTGTGATGGGCGAGCAGAGGTGAGAGACAATTAGAGGATGAAGGGCAGCCGCTCCACAAGCCCGACCTCCTCCCAGTCCCGCAGGTCCTACTGACTGCCCGCCCTGGATCTGGGCCCCGATCACTTTCAACCTCGCTGAGTCTTCAGGTCCTGGACTGGCCCTGCCCCGGCTCTTCTCTCTCCCCTGGGGACCTCTGTCCTGTGCCTACAATGCCATCTCACCAGAACCCCCCAGCCGGGGTCTCCAGCCAGGCTCAGTTCAGCCACCTCCTCCTCTTGGTGGTGTTTAGTCGCTAAGTTGTGTCCAGCTCTTTTGCAACTCCATGGACTGGAGCCCGCCAGGCTCCTCTGTCCATGGGATTACCCAGGCAAGTATACCGGAGTGGGTTGCCAGTTCTTTCTCCAGGGATCGAACCTGCATCTCCTGCACTGGCAGGTGGGTTCTTTACCACTGAGCCCCCTGTGAAGTCCCCCTCGTCTAGGGCACCCCCCTGACTCCTCCAGGCTGGTGCTCTGCAGCTAAGGCTGCCCTGGCGGTTCTCCCCTCTCTGTCTCCCCAACTGGCCTGAAGAGCCATGAAGTCAGAGAGGGATGGCACGGATGCCTGGCAAGTCATGGGTGATAATAAGTGTAACAGAATATGGAGCAGGGAATTAAATGCACCAGCTGTGCCTCAGAAACACCCGAATGCCTTAAAATAATAATAATAAAATAGTCAGGGCCTCCCTCCTAGAGATTCCAATTCAGTAAGTTCAGGTAGGGGCCCAGCCTTCTGAATACTGTAAAGGACATCCAAGTGATTCTGATGTTTTGACAATAGTTGAAATGGGGAAAAATGAATGAATTCGTGGGTAAATGAGTACATGACTGCGTGTGGAACTGTGAGGCTCTCTTTACAAGGGAGAACAGATCCCTGCTTCAGTAGCCACCAACCCATTGCCAGGGTAAATGAAGTCAGAAACCATGCTTTATCCATGACCAGGGCTATCTGACAACCGGGGGTGGGGGGGGGCGGTGGTGTGGCGGCTAGGACTTGTTCCAGCCAAGGAGGAGCTGCAGGAAGGAAAGGAGTGAAGGGAAGTAGCAAGGGTCAAGTTCTTCACTGTCTTGTTTCATTTCACTCCAGCTGTGAACTGATGCTGGCTGAGCTGTCATTCTCACTGGGCAACTAGGGATGCCTAAGCTAGAGAGGGAGATTGATCTGCCCAAGACCATACCTGGGGGTCTAGGCTTTGAACTTAGACCCTCAGAGTCCAACGCCCATACTCTCAACCCCACGGTGGTGCCGCTTCCACAGAAACGGGACACGTCACAGCAGAGGGATGGGGAGACTGCATACCAAAGAAGACAGGACATCAAAATAGTTGCTCAACAAGAAATATGCTGGCCAAAGATAATGGTGCTTTTTATAAAATTTCTGGTGGCTCAGGAGGTAAATAATCTGCCTGCAATGCAGGAGCCCCAGGTTCAACCCCTGAGTTGGGAAGATCCCCAGGAGAAGGGAATGGCTACCCACACCAGTATTCTTGCCTGGAGAATTTCATGGACAGAGGAGCCTGGTGGGCAACAGTCCACACAGTCACAAAGAGTCAGACAAGACTGAGTGACTAACACTTTCACATTATGTCACCCTTCTGTAAATTTATCACTGGCTTTTTAAAGCAATTATTATAATTTTCTACAATACACAAGTCAGGACAAGATGAGAACTAAATGTTATACAGGAAAGGTCGTGATGTTTTATTTGGATTTAAACATTGTGCATTATATTGGAGCCAGAAGAACTCCAGGTCCCAGACAGACAAACACTGAAGCCCTGTGAGTTCCCTGATGCCGCCCCCACCGTGGGGGGTTAGGCGCAATAGACAGAACTGTCTACCCTGCGGCTCCACTTTGACATTTGGCCTAATGCTTAAAGGAACTTCCAGCTCAGTATTATCATCCCTGTTTCAGAGACCAGGAACCCAAGGCTCACACACTGGAAAGAGACTTGGCTGAAGCTGAACTAAGAGGCGAGGCTGGGATCTCAGCCCTGGTTCCTACTCTGCAGAAGGACTTCACATTTTACGATCACAGTGCAGTTGGCAGTGACCTTGACCAGTTTTAGAAGAAAAAAAGAACTGAGTTAATAATGTTAATCTCAACCTATATTTATACTTGTTGAGACTATGAAGCCAGTAAAAAGCACACCCCATTCTCCCGGGTTTCTCTGTGCTCCACCCAGCCTGGGGCGCGGCCCTTAGTGCTTGCCCCATTATTAAAAATGGAAGAGTTGCAACAATGGGCTGGGAATTACAGACTTTAAAGGGAAGTTTCCTTGATGTTTTTCAGTTTTTTTAGTAGTCTGAGCATTAAAGTTTTGTTTTTTTTTTAAAGATGACTCAAGAAGACAAATGCGGGAAAAATTCAACACTGAGAACCTAAGACATTTAGAGAAATGATTAAGCCCTGTTTTTACAGCGATTGGCTCAGCTCAAAAAGCCCCAAAGAAAACACTAGAGACCAGGTGAGTTGTCCAGCTGAACAAAAAGATACTTATTTACAAAACAGTGACCTTTTAGAGGAAAATGGAGGAAGAGAGGATGAAAGAGAAGGGACTGGGGGAGGGAGGAGGAACAGGGCTATTTGTGTTCATTTCTCTTTGGACACGTTGAGAAAGAACCCTTGTTTCCCAAACCAAAGCAATCTTTTCCATGCAAGAGGCAACGAAGCCACATTGTATGCCAGCTTTGTAGAACTGATTGTGTTGCAAGAGGGCCTTTTTTCCTTCTACTAAAGAAAAAAAAGCCAGTATCAGGACCAGGAATAATAAGGGCAGCTAACAGTTACTGGACATCAGCCAAGGGTCAGGCACTGTGCCAAGTAATTTACACCTATTATCGAATTTAGTTTTCACAACCTCATGAGCAAGAAGTACCGATTATCCATTTTACAGGTGAGAAAGTTGAGGTCTGGAGATGTTCATTTGTCCCATCAGGCTATGCAGCTGGTGAACAAGTAGGAGAGCAGGGATTCACATTCAGAGCTGTTTCTCTTTTGAGCCGTGCTCACCCTAGAAAACCCGGAGGTGAAACAGAAGTCCATGGCCATGCATTCTTGGAGCTCCTCAACAATATTAGGGATTTGACAGAAAAAGAAGCAACTCAACAAAGACGTTAGGACCATCGAAGGTGTGGATTCAGGCTACCCAATGCCTGACAGAAAATAGCTCACAGCTATTTTCTGGGCAGCTCACAGGATTGGACAGAATTTGACTAGTGGACCAGCAGGTTCCAAACCCCTGCCTCTCCTGACCCAAGCTCCTGCCAGACTACCTTATCCACCTCTGCCATGTCTCAGCTTCCTCCCATAAGCTGGGTTTCAGGAACCAAAAGAGCACCAGTGAATCCTCTATCTACTTCAGCAATGGACACATTCAGCCTGGGGAAAGATGGAAGGCTGAGAGCTGAAGAATTGATGCTTTCAAATTGTGATCCTGGTGAAGACTCTTTTTTTTGTTTGTTTTTTTGTTTTGTTTTGTTTTGTTTTGTTTTTGTGAAGACTCTTGAGAGTCCCATAGACTGCAAGGAGATCAAACCAGTCAATCCTAAAGGAAATCAACCCCGAATATTCATTGGAAGGACTGATGCGCAAGCTGAAGTTCCAATACTTTGGCCACCTGATGCAAAGAGCCAACTCATTGGAAAAGACCCTGATGCTGGGAAAAATTGAGTGCAGAAGGAGAAGGGGGCAGCAGAGGATGAGATGGCTGGATGGCATCACTGACTCAATGGACATAAACTTAAGCAAACTCTGGGAGACGGTGGAGGACAGAGGAGCCTGGAGTGCTGCAGTCCATGGGGTCGCAAAGAGTTGGACACGACTTAGCGACTGAACAACAATAACCGCAAGATGGAAAGGAGCAGGGCAGGTGACTTGTTTCGCATGCCTGATCCTCTGATTGAGGTGGTCATGATGTCACCAAGGCATATTCAGGGGACTCGAATGACATTTCAAGGGAAACCAGAAAAGTTCCTCCTGTTTCTGGAAACCAATGGCCAGAATGCCTAGACACAGGGCAAAGCTTGGTGGGAAAAATCACTAGGACTTTGGCCTTGAATCATGACTGCTGCTCCTCACTCCCTTATTCTATTCATCTTGGGAGTCAGGGCATGAACTAACTGCCCCTTTGGTCAAAAATCCTCAAAGCAGGCCCATTTGTGAGCTTGAACCTTCAGGTAAAGATTTTTCCTCCAACTGGAGTTCACATTCTGTCCTTGAAACTCAAAAACTCATCCCTTAGGACTTGTGGGCACCAAGACTGTTCCATTCTGACAGCCTGCCCACTCAGAAAACTGCAAGGATAAGGAGAGTAAACAACTTGCTCTGGCCCCAAGGAGAGTCATAAAAAGGTGGGGGATGAGGCAGTGGAGGAGGTTTGGACTGAACAACTTGATGAGATCTTTCATGGATGACATTTCACCGCCAAGCAAATTACTCTCCGCACACTGCACACCTAACACATCCTTTGCTGGGTACACTGCATGGATGCCTCCTGTTTCCAGGGCAACCATACCTGGGGTGGAGGGTGGCAAGCAATGGATGGGCTGGCTAAGCCTTATTGCCTTGACAACCCAGGTCCCTGAAGTGGATGAACAACCCACTGGTGCATAAGCTCAGCCCTAACACTAGACAGAGCCAGTGGGAGTGAGGATGGAAAAGGCATCCAGTGGGGAGAAATCTGTAGCTCAAGGCACGGGGGTTTTCAACAAAAATAATCCTGATCAACAGGCCTCCAGGAGACCATCAGCATACCGATCTTGGCTGTCTCTCTCCCTCACTTCTTCTCTCACAAGATATCCATCAGATAACATTCACTTATTTGGAATGTTTCTAAGTCACAAGTTTGGATCTTGAAGCTACAACATCCACCATTGTCTGCCCTTTTTTGGGGGGTGGGGGGAGGGAGCAGGGGTGGGAAGGGCCATGAAGCTCGGTGGGGAGAGAATCAAGAATGGAACTGATGAAAAGTAGCTAAAGCAGAAGACTCTGCAGGGAGGCAGAAGGATGGGCCTGGCAGCATCACCCATCAAGTGAATCCCAGATTCCTGCAGTGTGTTGACTTCTCCAGGGAGCCGGAGGAGTCTGGGGCCAGGATACTATCTTCCAGCCAAGGTCTTTCAGAACAAAGATTCTGTCTCCACCACCATGAGTGGCCGGGAAAGGGCAGAGGTGACTTGGCGAAGCTGGAGAGGAGGCCTTGTCCTTGTGGCTCCTGGTGGGAGGCCAAAACCAGGGGGTGAGTGGCTGTAACGGGTGGAGTCTGTGGGCCTGTGGAGCTCCGGGCATGTAAGACAATATTTTAAGTGCTCACTTCTCCCTGAGCTTTCTCGGACACTGCAGCTATTAAGACTAAGCTCTAATTCCCTGGAGCCAGGAGGGCTCTGAAGTCCAAAGGCACAGTCTTTGGACTGGGGGGTGGGGGTGGGGGTGGGGTGCAGAGGGAGCTGTTCTAGGGGATACAGGGCAATAAGAGCTTTGGTTGGCTGGTGGAGGGAGTGTGTCCAGGAAGCAATGGCTGAGCATCTTACGATCTAATCATCTAGAGGTAAAGGTAGAAAGAAGACAGGAGGAGGAAACCAATACATAACAAAAAAGATGGAGAAAAGGACACTGAATTGAGGAAGTGTACTGATGTTGGGAGAGGTTACTCAAAGCTTTCAGGGGACTTTCAAAGACTTCACAGATTCCCAAAGACCCCCGCCCCTCCCAACATTCCTCAACTCTGCTCAGCCACGCACCCTCCCCAAAAGGCACCCATCTTCTGGAACAGTCTGCTTCCAAGAGCAGAGCCTGCAGAGTTTCAAGGGACAGCTTAAAACAGAGTGGCCCCGTTCTGAACCCAGGCACTTGGAGCTGGCACTATGCCAAGTCGGAAGCTTTGCCAAAAGAGGTCTTCAGATTTTTTTCCTTCCTCTTCCCCTCTGGAAATAAAAGGCGGTTGTGTTTCTCCTGCACACCACCCCACGCCCTCCCGCCCCCCGGCCCCGTTCCTTGCCCATCTCGGACAGATCTTAAAGGGCTTTTTGGATTACTTCGCCAGATTCCCAGCCCAGGACAGCAAAGCCCCCCGGCACCTTTTTGTCCCGGCTAAGGTAGCCATTACAATGACTGAGGCCAAAACCAGTTACTGGGGCAGGGGGTTTGGAAGTGGTTTTGAGTCAGCCATCGGAGTCATGCGGGGCAGGCTCTGAAGCACCCCCCCCGACCCTGTCTCCCGGCCCCCAGGAGCTGGGGGTGGGGGCGGACTGGAGGGGAATTGGGCTCCGGGGTTCCCCCCCATGCTGGCAGGGGTGGGGTGCTAGGAAAGTGGGTGGCGCGAGGGAGCGCTACAGGTGCGGTGACAGACTGGCACCTGGTCAGAAGGGGACAGGCCTGGAGGGGTCTACACAGCCACCTTGGAGCTTTGTGCTGGGCCAGAGCTAGCCGACAAACTTCTGGGACCGGAAAACTGCAACAGGGCACATGAGATCCCGGAGGGAGCAGGGACGGGGGCCTTACAGGGGCAGGAAGGGAACTGGCCTCTTCCACCTCCAGCGCGAAAATCAACGCTGAACCGGTGCGGGTGGTCTCTCCACCCCCCGCTACAACTCCCTTTCTAGTCCTTCACTCGGCCTCAAGGTCCGTGGCCCACGGAGGAGGCTGAGACGCTGCAAGGCGGCCGACGGGAACGCCCCTGGGACGCGCAGGGGCTACACAGTCACCGCGTTGGTCTCCCCGCCCTGGAGCCCGGGCTTGGCATCCCCCTTCGCGCGCCTCTGCGCACGGCGCCGGCGCCGCAGGACGCCGAGTCCCTCTCGCTCTCCATCCAGGGGTCGCCAAGGGCGCCTACTCAAGGAGACAGCGGAGGGGGCAGAAGTTGAAAATACCTGGATAGAAATACCTTCCCGTCCCAAAGGCCGGACAACTACAGGCCTGGGGGCGGGGGAAGGAGGTGGGGGGAGCAGGAGAGAAGGCGAACCGAGAGCCGCGGGAGCTCCGCACCGCCCGCAGCCAGCGGCGACCCGCGATCTCGCGCGCCCCGGCGCCGCCGGCCTCGCCGCGCCTCGGTGCCCGGGGGCGCAGGGGGGCGCGGGCGGGACTACTCACCCCAGAGCAGAGTGAGCGGCTGGGCTTTGGGAATGAGCACCAGGGAGTACACGGCCGCCAAGTGGAGCAGGCTCATCAGGAAGACGTTCCTCCAGACGATGTCCTGCCGGTGCCCGCGCGCGCCCGGCCTCTCCGGGCCGCCGCCGCCGCCGCCGCCCTCCGAGCCCTCGACCCCGACCCCCGCACGGATCTCCTCCTTGGCGCTGCGGAAGGGGACCTTCTCCGCGTCCACGGCCGGGCCTGGCATGGCTGGGGAGACCTGGGCGCCCGCGGCAGCGGCAGCGAGCCGGCGATCTCCGGGGCGCGGAGCTCTCCGGTGGGGGCGGCGGCTTCTGCCTTTTTTTGAGGGGATTGGGTGGGGGGGATCTCCGGCACCTCCAGTCCCCGCCTTCCCGGCCCTTCTCTGCTTCCTTCTCGCTTCTTCAGGCGTTCAGCGTGGCCTAAGGATGCCAATCTTGGCGCCCGGCATCTGTTGCTGGCGCATCACCCGCTCGGCTGCCGGAGAACTCGGCGGCGCCGAGGAAGAGGGGGCGAGCGCGCGGGGCGGGAGGGGGCGCCGGGGGAGGGGAGGGGGTGTGGAAAGAGCGCGGAGCGCGGCGGGGGAGGGACTGCTCGGAGGGAGCGGGGAAGAAAGACCTGCATAGCTACAGCCAATCAGGGTCGCCCGTGCGGCTCTTAAAGAGAAAGGCGCCCCCTCGGCCTCGGCTGCCCGGGCTCCCCGGGGCCGGACGGGGCGGTCCGCAGGGCAGTGGGCAGCCTCCGCCGGGGTCGGGGCGCGAGGGAGTGGGTCGAGGGGGCTGTGGCTACAAGGTCAGGGAGCCCGCAGAGCCTCCAAACCACTTGTGCTGCTGCTGCGGTGGTTTCTCCAGTTCCCCGAAATACCTTTCCCTGTTGAAAAAGACTTCTTTTTCCCCCCAACTCTTTGAAGCTACAGGCTGGAGAATTTGCAATCCCTATTCTCAAATCGCAGCACAAGTTAAGGCCAGATCTGGGATGCCGATCAGAAGTTCCTGTGTCTCCCGGCTCCTATGGCTCTGGGGCCTGTGTGGAGGGGATGGAGGCAGCAGCTCGCTCGGTTCTTATTTGAACAACTGCAACCAGGCACAGAGAAAGTGCTCAGATAGCGCCTGTTAGATGATCTAGGGGCCGGTTAGCATCCAGTCGGCCCGGCCCACTTGCGCCGCCCATCAGCCTTGCAGCTGTTCCTGGCAAATTCTCCCCTAGCCAGTTGGCTTCTGGACTGTCTTAGCCTTGAAGTCAGCCCCGGTTGAGAATGTGGCTTTAGGAAAGAAAAAAAAAAAAAAAAAAATCACCCAGAACGTTCCAAGGCAAATGAACCTAAGAAAAAATCTTGTCTGCTCATTCCCCCTAAGGCAGATAATTTAGAGCTCCCCAGAGAGTACCCTGATGGCACAGGAGTGCAGAGAAGGGCAGCTGACTGTGCCCCGTAAAGCCGTGGCTGCAGCCGCAGTGAGCAGGAGGCAGGCCCGGGTATGGAAGCCAGGGGCCCTGAATTCTAATTCTCACTCACTGTGACCCAACTCGGTCCCCTAGGGACGAATTTCCTTGTTGTTTTCAGTTGCTCAGTCCTGTCCCACTCTTTTTGCAACCCCATGGACTTCAGCTCCCCAGACTCGAATGTCCTCCATTGTCTCCTAGAGTCTACTCAAATTCTTGTCCATTGAGTCAGTGATGCTATCTAACCATCTAATCTTTGCTCTTCTTTCCAGCTTGCAAATGCTATAAATGTGAGTTAGAAAGGAGACTGTTAGGTTGACAAAGCTGACTTTAGGATCATCGTTCGGGTTCTTGTAAGACTTTTTGGAAAAACCCGAATGAACTTTTTGCCTAATCCAGTACATACAGAATCCAGGGGGGGTGGCCAAATCATTCTTCAGGGGGCCTCAGAGACCCTTATCCTGTTAGTTAAAGTACTCTAGCTTGAATCTCTCTTAAGTGAGCATCATCCACAGATCAGACTGGGTGTGCCAACCACTTCAGCTGGTTGAACTCAGGATGGGGAGGGGGATGTTTTTATGTCTTGGAGGTGGGAGGAAGTGCTCTTCAGGCCCTTCAGATAATACTTACGAATGAGGGGTGACAGCAAATAGCCCCTCCAGTTCTAGCCTCAGAGTGAAACCTCTACAGAAACAAGGTATCCTATTGCTGATAATGAACATCCCCCGTAGTATATTATGCCATCAGGACGACTGTCTCTTTTCTCCATCTTGCCAAAGACCCCAGTATATTTTCTTAGCTTCTGGTCAAGACCCCAGAAGTGGATGAGTGGTCATCTCACTCATTGAACAGTAACCTTTTTATCCTGTCAAACAAATAATTACCAAAAATGTGATAAGAGTTCTAATAGTGGTATGTGCACGATAAAGTGGGGGCATGATGAAGGAGTAGTTAATTCACACTAGAGAGGAGGAGGTTTGTGGTAACTGGGAAAGGTTTTCTTTTTTTGGAACCTGATTTTTTTTTTTTTTTTTAATTTCACTGCGGTAAAAGTACACGGAACATAAGATTTACCACCTTAACCATTTATAAGGGTTCACTTCAGTAGTGTTAAATATATTCACAGTGGTGTGTAACTAATCTCTAGAACTTCTTCACTTAGCAAAACTGAAATCCTATACACATCAAACAATTCTCCATTTCTCTGTGACCCTGCTCCCTGGCAGCCACTATTGTGTTTTCTGTTGCTTTGAGTTTGACTCCTCTAGATATCTCGTAATACAGTATTTGCCTTTTTTGTGACTGGTTCAGATCACTTAGCATAGTGTCTTCAAGTTTCATCTATATTATAGCATGTGTCAGAATTTCCTTCCTTTTAAAAAAAAGCCAAATAACATTCCATTTTGTGAGAAATGGCAACCCACTCCAGTATTCTTGCCTGGAAAAATTCCATAGAGTCCACGCGGTCACGAAAGAGTCAGACACGCCTTAGCGACTGAGTGTGAGCATACTTAGAGCATAGCACGTCTTAATTCGGAGTGGCCTCACGTGGCTACTGGCTACATATTAGAAAGCACAGTTTTGAAGGATGACTAGTTTACTAGACAGAGACATGGTGGAGGGCATTCCTGGCAGAGAAAGCAGTGTGAGCAAAAGCTTTTGCCTTTGTCACTTAGAGACGTATCTGGAATATCCAAAGCGAAAGTAGGGGAAGAGTGGGAGATGGAGATGAAAAGTCATGCAGTGGGCAGCCCATGGAGAATGTCTTTCGTGCCCTGCAGAGCAAGCAACGTGGTAGGTGAGGGGAGTCGCTGATTGGCTTTATGCAGTGTAATAACATGATCAAGCTTGGACCACTCTAGAGGAGCTGTGGCGAATGACTGGACGGCAAGTAGAGGGAGCTAAGACTGGAGGCAAGAGGACCTGTTAGGGCACCGTGTTAAGAATCTGGTCGATTGATGAGGAGGGTCTGAAGTAAGACACAGGTACAGATTCTGAAAAAGAAGTGTTAGAGAGGAGATGATAAAGCCAGAGAAACACAAAGAGAAGCACCGCAGGATTTGATGTTTGACTGAACATGAAGGAGAAGAAATAAAAAGGACAGGATTCTTTTGAGGGGTCTCTGGATTGGGTATTCAGGTAAAAAACAATGCCACTTCCTGAGTAACAAATCATACTGTGTTTATTACCATTTTTGTGAAATGGGGATAATGATGCCTCTCTTACAATATTTTCATGGTGACTGAAGTTTAGAACTGTATCTGGCATGAAGTAAGGAATCCATAAACATTAGTCATCATCAGCATTATTGTCTTATCAATCATTTGGGGGATGGGACTGAAGAAATAGGAGCAAGCTCAATAAGGAAAAAAAGTCTTGTTTTGGACATCCAAGTGAAACTGTCCAGTAGGTTGTTAAATATACATATAGACCTGGAACCCAGCAAAGGTTTAGGCTGGAGAAAATAACTTTTAATATATATATATATATATTTGGCTGTATCAGGTCTTAGTTGCAGCATGTGAACTCTTAATGACAGTTCATTTCAGTTCAGTCACTCAGTCATGTCTGACTCTTTGTGACCCCATGAACCGCAGCACGCCAGGCCTCCCTGTCCATCACCAACACCCGGAGTTTACCCACACTCGTGTCCATTGAGTCGGTGATGCCATCCAACCATCTCATCCTCTGTCGTCCCCTTCTCTCCCTGCCTTCAATCTTTCCTAGCTTCAGGGTCTTTTCAAATGAGTATGTGGGATCAATTTCCCTGACCAGGGATCACACCCAGGCCCTGTGATTGGGAGCGTGAAGTCTTAACCGCTGGACCACCAGGGAAGTCCCTGGTGACTTGGTGACGGTAAGTTACAACTAAGTAACTTAGTTGTAGTTCAGTTAGTAAAATCCTGGTGGTAGAAGCAGTCGCCCAGGGAAGGTAAGAATGAGACTCAGAATAGACATCCAGTGAACTGCTATCTACGAGACTGGCAAAGAAAGGTAAGCCAGTGTGGACCAAGGACAGAAGAGAGATGGGGAAGAAGGAGGAGAGTGTGGGAGCGCAACCGTGAACACTACAGAAAGGCTGGGCAGGATGGGAATGAGGAGTCCACTGCAGAGAGGTCATCATTGACCTTTGCCAAGGCCTTTTCAGTGAGTGATGGAACAGTCCTTACACAGAGCCGGAGGAGGAGATGCTCGCTTTGGCAGCCCATATACTAAAATTGGAAAGATACAGAGAAGATTAACACGGCCCCTTCCTAAGCTTGTTGTGCAAATTTGTGAAGCATTCCATATTTTTAAAAAAAATGAGGAGGAGATAGCATGGTATATCTGTATAAGTTAACTTTTAAGAAGCTTGGCAGCAAAGAAGAGAAGAACAGAGAGATGAAGTTTATTGTGCATCTATGGATTTGAATGGGAGGGATTTGAATATATTCAAATGTTGGGGAGGGAAAGATAATGAAAGGTCAAAGTTCAAAAGTATGAGAAAGAGGATGCTTCATGGAGTTGTTTTCCTAGGGTTGGGGGAAGGTTAGACAGGATGGGACCAGGGGATCAGATGGTTGGCCTAACTTTGAACAGAGGGACAATTTTTTCTTGGAGACTGGAAGGAAATGGGGCTTCCTAGTGGTGGTGCAATGATAAAGATTTCGCCTGCAGTGCAGAAGACCTGGATTAGATCCCTGGGTCGGGAAGATCCTCTGGAGAAGGAAATGGCAACCCACTCCAGTTTTCTTGCCTGGAGAATCCCATGGACAGAGGAGCCTGGAGGGCTACAGTCTATGGGGTCGCAAGGAGTTGGACACAACTGAATCGACTTAGCACACACGCATGGAAGGAAATGAGGATGAAGGTAGACTGAGCTTGCTGAAGGAGCCACTACAGTGAGGCAGGGTGCCCTGATGGCTGGCTGGCTCCAAAGGGAAGGTCAGATCACCTGCCAGGTAAACAGAGTGGGAATTTGGAGAAAAGTGATGAAAGGTCCCAAGATCTGTTGAGCAGAATGAGAAAGGAAGCCGATCGAGGACCTTAAAAAGATTACTGAGTCAAATTAAGGGCCCCAACGTAGAACAGATCCTATGAGCTTGGCATGGCATCAGTCTGCAGTCACAGCAATGCAGCCTCACTTGCGGTCTAACAGGATCTCCAGATTGAAGTAGGGGTAGGGGTTTAAGAGGGGGACAGGAGACCCAGGCACCCGAGTGGCTGGTGAGTCAGAAGTTTGTAAGGAGTCCAGGCTAGGGGGAGGGGGAGGAAATGTGATCAGAAAGAAGCTAAGAACTCACAGGTAGCAGAGGAAGCAAAGGCACTGAAGTTTTAAAGAAGTTGAAAGGTGGATTTCTATTTGTTAAGAAATGAGAATAGGGCATTCCTCAGCAGTCCAATGGTTAAGATGTCACACTTCCAATGCAGGGGGTGTGGGTTTGATCCCTGGTTGAGGAACTATGATCCCCCGTGTTGCACGGTGCAGCCAAAAAAAAAGAAAAAGGAAGCAGTGGCCATTGTGCACCAGAAGTGGGATTTGGTACTTCAGACATACAGTGGTGGAAGAGTTCCCATTGATAAACTCCAAGGTGAGGCACAGGGTTCTAGAGGAGGGACAGTGGCTGGAGCTGAGGAGGCTGAAGGATCAAGACAGCACCTCCACAGGGGACTGAAGTCCCACAGGGTGGCATCCAGGTTTAACTGGAGAAGATGGTGAGTCAGGTGCCCAAAGGTCAGGGGGACGCATCCAAAACCAGGACAGGAAACAGCTCTCAAATGTCATTGAGTGGTTACAGAATTATATATTTTGTGGGTTGCTCAGTTGCTAAGTCGTGTCTGATTCTTTGCGACCCCATGGACTGGACTGCAGCATGCCAGGCTTCCCTGTCCTTCACCAACTCCCGGAGCTTGCTCAAACTCATGTCCATTGAGTTGGTGATGCCATCCAACCATCTCATCCTCTTCTCTTCCTGCCTTCAATCTTTCCCAGCATCAGGGTCTTTTCCAATGAGCTGGCTCTTTGCATCAGGTGGTCAAAGTATTGGAGCTTCAGCATCAGTCCCTCCAATGAATATTCAGGACTGATCTCCTTTAGGATGGACTGGTTGGATCTCCTTGCCGTCCAAGGGACTCTCAAGAGTCTTCACCAGCACCACAATTCAAAAGCATCAATTCTTCAGCGCTCAGCCTTCTTTATGGTCCGACTCTCACATCCATACATGACTACTGGAAAAAACAACTCTGAGAGGTACTGGAAGAAAACCGTCATAGCCAGGTGGGGAGGCTCTGGCCAGTAGTATGTGCCTTGGAGTATGAGTTGCTTCAGGGAAAGAGAGAAAGCAGACAGAAGATGAAGGTGTTGGATGGTAACACTTCCTATAGAAACTGTGAGTGAGACTTGCTGGTGAGGTGTGTGGTCTGGCGTGGTCAGGAGGGCTTCACAGAGGGGGTGGCAGTCAACCAGGCCCTGAATGATAGAATGACCTGGTAGTGACTCCCAGTTGGAAAACTGCAAGGATTGGCTCAGAGACTGGAGTGAGCCTGGCAAAGGATTGACTATCTATCTAAGGTTGTATTCCTCTAAAGGATAAATACAAAAATTTTTTTTAAATGCATCAAAATATTTGACGGTGGACACAGTAGGGGAAGGAGAAGAGGGGATGAACTGAGAGTAACACTGACATATATATACACTACCGTGCGTAAAATAGTTAACTAGTGGGGAACTTCTGTATCGCCCAGGGAGCTCAGCCCAGTGCTCTGTGATGGCCTAGAGGGATGGGAGGGAGACTTAAGAGGGAGGGTTATGTGTATACTTATAGCTGATTCAGGGCTTCCCTGGGGGCTCAGACAGTAAAGAATCTGCCTGCAAGGCAGGAGACCTGGGTTCGATCCCTGGGTTGGGAAGATCTCCTGGAGGAGGTTATGGCAACCCACTTGAGTATCCCCTGGACGATCCTGGAGACTCCCCATGGACAGAGGAGCCTGGCGGGCTACAGTCCACGGGGTTGCAAAGAGTCAGACACGACTGAGCGACCAAGCAGAGCGCAGCACGTAGCTGATTCACGTTGTTGTACGGCAGGAACCAGCATGACGTTGTAAAGCAGTTATATTCCAACTAAAAAGATGTTTGTGGAGGGAAAGGACTTCCCTGGTGGTTCGGCATTTGGGACTCTGCACTTGTTCACTGCCAAGGGCGCAAGCTCAATCCCTGGCTTGTGGATTTACATGCCTATGGTTTTCTTAAATAAACCTATATTTTGGCGACAGGAACTACAGTGTTGAGAAAATGATCCAGGTTTGGCATCTGAAAACTGGGTTTGAGTTTGGCTTCACCTCTCTGAATTAGCCAGTCTGAGTACTCTGGTGGTTTGGGGACCATGAAGGTCTCGAAACTCTTCAGTTTCATCCTACGTAATCTAAGAATTAAGACTGCTCCATGCTGGGAATGCTCTCTGTACAGTTTACCTAATGATCTAACTTTTTTTTTTTTCATGTGCGAAATGGAGACATTCCCTTTCCTCACAGGACTAGAGCGCAGGATGGGGTTTGATACCTCATAAGTGCTGGGTATCTGATGGTTTTTTAATCAGGCCAGAGAGATAGGCTCCTTGCAGTTACAAAACCTGCCTGGCCAGGAAGCTGCGGTGCTTCTGTGGGCCCCAGACTGGGTGAGCTGGAGGGGTTCAGGATTCACTTAACCCTAAGCGAACTATGAAATAAAATCTCCTGCTCTCCTTTATCCGAGGTAATCATTTAGGGCAACTCCTCCAGCTCAGGAAGGAATGGGCTCTGGATGAAGGGGGTGGGGGCAGGAGCGTGAGGAGAAAGCCTGCCTCTCGGATGAGGTGCACGGACAGAAATTTCAAACGTAAACCTCTTTCTGCTCCCAGGATGAGAAAACCACTCACAGGCTTTAGATGAGAGTGATTTCAGAGGAGCATAAAGTTGGGAAGTTAGCCTCCAAGATTATGGGAAGATTGGTTTAGAGATACAGCAACACCACGGAGGATAGAAAATGCATCTTCTCAGCTTCCTCCGTTCGCAGGAGGGTTGGCATTCCTGCTTCTGTACTAAATGGGTTGGAAAAATTTTCCCATTAAGATTTTATATATTGGCAGACAGGTTTTTATCCATTGAGCCACCAGGGAAGCCCAGGAAGGGGCTTTAACAAAAACCCCCTGCCTTAGTGCTTCAGACCCTTCCCCCCCTTTCCTGACCACTCTTCAGAGAGTGCTGCAATTTGGCAGCAGGAAACTGGGCATTGGAAATAACCCATGAAGGCCCTTAGTTGCTAACTCATAGATCAGAGGGGCTCTACTTAATGGAAAACCACTGAGTTTTGAAACCAACCCAAACCTGGCTCTGATATCACCTGTCAGTGACATCCTGCCTCGAGCATCTTTCCAAGTTGTCTTCAGGTTGACCCAATGAACAGTCCTTTGTGAGGCATCTGTCTATTTAGTCTCCTCCAGAAGCAAGCAGAGCTCTGCTCCAGGGACAGAAGAGTATATGACTCTGCTCCTGGACTCACTGCCCAGGAGGGGAGGCAAAGAGGAATCAAATGATCACTCCAAGAAGTGTCTGCCACAATGTATATGGAATCTAGAAAAACGGTCAGGAAATGGTACTGATGAGCCTATTTGCAGGGCAGGAATAGAGACATGGAGAACAGACTTTGGACACATAGCGGGAAGGAGAGGGTGGGACGCATTGAGGGAGAAGCATTGAAACATATACATCATACCATATGTGAACTAGATCGCTCATGGGAAGTGGCTGTTTAACACAGGTTTTGCCCAATGCTGTACTCTGTGACAACCTAGAGGGGCGGTGTGGACAGGCTTCAGAGGGAGGGGACATATGTATACCTGGGGCTGATTCGTGTCATTTTATGGCAGAAGCCAACACAATATTGTCCAATTATCCTCCAATTAAAAAAATAAAAGGAGTGTATACCGCAAACTCTGACAAATGCTATAGAGGAATCATCCTTTTTATGACCCAGCCATGACACGTGAAGTTTGTTAATATTCTACCACGTCCCCCTGTGACCAACATCTGGCTCAAAACAAGGTCCACAAACCAAACACACTCCTCCTCTATCTGTCTCTCTCCCAGCCCCTAAATGCCAGCTCCCTGAAACAAATGAACAATCCCTTTTGTTGTGGCAGAAGAAAGACAGTATTGAGTTTTCACCCACATCGCTCTCCAGCTCCCTTCTCCCCACAGCACCCACCCCCATTTCGTTCAGGATCGTTATTTTGGTTTTCCAAGGGCAGATAAATGCAGAGAAGCTCTTATTTACTTCTCAGCCTTTGCTGCTGTCATTGTTTCTGTGTCAATGACCTCTTTGTCCTCCCGCTGTGTCAGTTACCATGGGCTGCTCTGAAGGCGAAGGCCCTGTGGTTTTCCAGCCCAGAGAGGGCATTTGTCAGTGGAGTTCAGGAATGTCAAAGGGGTGACCCAGATTTGTAGCACCAGAGGGAAAACTGGCTCATCGCGAATATCCTGTGTAGTCAAATGGGGCGTATTCTTGATGTGAGGGAACAAATGGGTTTGTAGAAAAGTTAATTGCGGGACTCACTACCTAAGGACCTCAAGGCCAAGCAAATACATCTGTCTCCAGTCTGCAAGTTACCGACTGTTTCTTAAATGCCTGCTTATTATTCATTTCCAACAAAGGAAAGTGTTGCATTGACTTTTCTCCAGATTAGAAACTCTACAAGAGGAAAAAATGTTTCCAAATATAAATAGGCCTGAGTTGTTTTCATCCTATTTCTTCAAAGCTTAGGTGCTTATCACAAAATTTGTTTTCCATTCCTTCTGAAACTTGTATGTAACATATTGACACAAAGACGCTATGAGAAGGAGGTGGGTCACAGGCTCCCAGAGTTGGAAGTGAACTTAGCACTGAAGCATGCTAAGTCGCTTCAGTTGTGTCCGATTCTTTGTGAACCTATGGACTACAGCCCACCAGGCTCCTGTGTCCATGGGATTCTCCGGGTAAGAATACTGGAGTGGGTTGCCATGTTCTCCTTCAGGGGATCCTCCCACCCCAGGGATTGAACCCAAGTCTCTTGAGTCTCCTACATTGGCAGGGGGGTTCTTTACCACTAGTGCCACCTAGGATGACCCTACCCCCTCATTTTACAGGTGAGAGATGGAGGGAGAAAGAAGTGAGGTGGTTTGACTAACAGTAAGTGGCAGAGAAGATACCGGAACCCAGCTCCTTGACTCTGACAGGTGCTCTCCTGCACTATCCCTTGTGAAGGTACAGCCATTGGGATACAGTGGGCTCCCTAATAGCTTTCTTTTAAAACACATCTTTTATTTTTTTGTTTTTTGGACTACAATGTTTTGATTTACAATGTTGTTACAGCAAAGTGATTCAGTTATACATATACCTATTTTTTTTCAGTCTTTTCCCATATAGGTAATTACAGAGTACTGAATAGAGTGCCCCATGCTATGCAGTAGGTCCTTGTTATCTATTTTCCCTAATAGCTTTTTATTGTGACTCTCTAGTCTAGAACCCTGGTACCGTAACTTCCCTTTTGTGATCTACAGGAGGTAATGGGGCATTTTGAGTACTCTTTTCTCCACTCTTCTCCTGAAAATGGCACCCTTTGCTTCAGGAAACCACTTCATATGGTTCTGGTGGGTTTAACATCACTCTGCTTGGGCGAGCAGGTAACCTAGGCCAGCCAATTCTGATACCCTATGTCTCTGGGCAGGAGCTTGATCAGGTAGGTGGTGGGCATGAGACCCAAGCAGAGGCAATTGAAATTGCCTGGTTATTCAGAGAGAAAAGAATCAGCCTGCATTGTAGGAAACCCGGGTTCGATCCCTGTGTCAGGAAGACCCCCTGGACAAGGGCATGGCAACCCACACTGGTATTCTTGCCTGGAGAATCCCATGGACAAAGGAGCCTGGTGGGCTACAGTCCTCGGGGTCGCAAAGAGTCAGATAGGACTAAAGCAGCAACAATCCAGAAAGCAACTTATTTCTAGGTCACTTTTAGGAGGTGGTTGCTTTCCTTCTTTAGTACTGAGATCTGTTTTTAGATTTGATTCCACCATAAATTCTAATTTTCCTGGAGTGGGTAGTTCCTTTATTGGACCAGGTACAAGATGAAATTATTTTTCACCATCAGCCCAATCATACTTACTGGTCATCCTTAGTGGCGCCTTTAAATTATATACTCACTCACTACTACCCTTGCACTATTCAGAAAAAAAAAAAAAAAAAATCTGGACGCTTTCTCTTCTCATCAAATCTGAATCCTTTCTGTTCCTATGATAGGCTCCCTACTGATTCATTTACATTGCCTACTTGGAAGGATATCCATTTGGACATGAAATCTCTACTGAACTGAGTAAAGGACTTCATAAGTATTTACTGAAGTAAAGAAACAAAGTTAGTGACAACACCAAGAGGCCTCTCTCAGGAGCCAGGAAATGTGATAGCCTTTAAAGATATATAAGTGATAACATGGAAATACTTGAGACACAAGTTTCATTACCTTTAACTTCATATATAATAACCAAAAATCCAACACGCTCTTGGGTCTTTTGGAAACAGGAAAGTTTGCTCTATTTCACAAGACTTCTTCCTCTTCTAATTGCACAGTGGGAGTCCACTGATACACAGAAGGTGGCTTTAGAAATTCACGGATTGGGACATTATAAGGCACCAGCAATGAAAGCAGTCAGGCCGACCTGATGAACAACAGGCTGGTAAGCCTGTGGAACGCCAGTCAAAACTCAAATTCAAATTCAGCAAGGTGTGCCGCTCCATTAAAATAATGATCTGAGAGATTACCGAGTAATGATATCTGTACAAAGTCATTTGAGGTGATTCATTAACACTGTTTGCTAAGTAAATACTTTAGCAGACCGCTGGAAACGTTAATCCGGAGTGCAAAAAACATGTACCATGGTCAAACCAAAGACTATTTCCTTTTATTTGATTAGGTTTTTCAGGATCTGTCTCAACAGTTTAAAACCCACACATTCCCTATCTCCTGACGGGGAAAAAGGCAAACAGCTGGAAATTAAGGAATGGCACAGCCTGACCCCAGTCAGTTCGTAAGTGCACTGTTCGGCTGAGCCTGGGGGAATGGTGTGGTCACTAAAAGCCCCAAGCAGTGAAGATGCTACAGAGAGGTGTGGAGAGCAACCAGACTGCCAGGAAGCTAATTGGATCATTTTTTCTTTGTAATCTAGTTTGGAGCATTTATTTATCAGAGGAAACAGTTGAGATTTTCCCTGCACAGACAGTGCCCTTTCACTGGATAATTGGAGATGCCACCTGCTTGTGACAGACACCTTTGGCATCTGATGAACGCCTCCCCCCCGCAAGATGTGTCAGGGTTGATGGTTGGGAAGTCAGCCGCCCACCACAGCAGTAGAGACAACTGAAATATGGATGTGTGCCTATGTAGGTGTGTGCGCGCTATATGCTGCATCTTTAGAGAAGTCTTGAATGAAGTCTCCACTATGGCCGAGCAGTCAACAGACGGCCTTGCAGCCATTCTCACACGAACCCAGGTCCAGGAAATAAGTGTTTATGAGAAAAGCGTGAACTGGTCAGCATCACCCCCTTTCTCTTTCAGGCAGGGGTTACATGGACCATGTACACCTGCTTGCCAGGAATCCCCCTGTGTCTTTCTGTCCTCCCTGTGTCCATGGGAATTTTCTGACTCCAAAGGAAATATAGGCTTGTTGGACTCTCAACGATCAGGTGCAGATTGGTTGTTCCCAACTTCTTTCCTGCTGCTCCACTATTCCAATGAACAACTGTCTCCATCAGTCGAGGGGCCCAAGGTACACCCACCCCACCCAGCCCAGAAGGTCACACACAGAGTGGAGGAGAGGAGCGGGTGCAGGATAAGAAAGCCTGTCCCCAGAGATCTGGTCCATCTCCCAGCCGACACCCACCCTCACACCCCTTTCTTTGTTTGCTTCCCTAAAAGGAAAACAAACTGCTCTTTTCCCCTCATCTCCCGTTATCTTCATACTTCAGAAACTAAACAGTACTTTGGGCTCAAGTCTTACTTGCATCCGTTTATATGAAACTTCTCCAGGCTTATTAGCCATGTGGAAAAATGTCTCCATGGTGGGGGAAAAAAAAAAAATCACAATACTGTATTGAAAAAGGAGTGCTAACAGCTGTTCAGATATTGGTGGCAAATAGTTTTTTATACTCTTACTTGTGAAATCTTTGGGGTTGGTCAGGGCACTGCTACCACCTACTCCAGTTTCTCACCGTTTGGAACATGCTTTTTTGTAAAGCCCTGCCGACTGCACCATTGTTATGTCAAGGTCATCGGCAGCCTAACTGTAAGGGCAAAACACCAAGACAATTACTAGAGGCCAGCTTGCTGTTCGGATGGGGTCGCGGGCTGACACCACAGTCGAGGGTCAGGTCTAGAAGTTATACTTGCCAGTTCAGTGAGTCGTAGGACTGACTTAGACCACCAAGCTCCCAGGAGGCTGAGGGCAAGGGAGCAGATACATCACCCTACCCGTGAGCCTCCAATGCTCATACATGCTGTCGAGGTCCTCCTTTTTTTAGTTACAAAACGACGTTTATTTTTAAAAGAGGGGTTTTATGTCGTGAGCAGGGAATCCCAGCAAAGGCAATTAAGAGGGTCCTGCAAACTAATTCACTTAGGCTGCAAAATGCCTGGTAACTCCTCTTAGTCCTTGAAACAGCATCTCTCTCTCTCCACAGTAGCCATGCTCTTTACCTTCTAATTTTCCAAATCACTTAGGTAAAACTGTTTAAACAATGAGCATTATTAGTAATCTGATTCTCCTCAAGAGTCCGTGGGGACCTTTATCTTTTTTTTACCACACTGTTCTTAAGATAGGTTACAATAAAATCATTTGACAGAAAAACTGGATGAAAAAAAGTCTGGCTTTGATTCAGGAAGCTGACAGAAGTTGAGGTTTTGAGGACTTTCCTGGCGGTCCAGTGGTTGAGACTCCGTGCTTCCCATGCAGAGGGCGTGAGTTCCATCCCTGGCTGGGGAACTAGACGTGTACATGCCAAATGGCATGGCCAAAAAAACAAGTAAAAGTTTTCTTTTTGAACTTAAATCTCAGAGATACAGGTAACTTAAAAAAAAAAAAAGGATGAATAAATTTCTAAATATAAAATGGAGACAACTCAGTCTAAAAACTCAAACAGAATATTAAAAACATTTATTAATAGAAAAAAGTTTAATGCATTCTACAGAATGAAAATGTTCAATCTTTTCCTATAGATACTTAAAGCCAGTGATCCCACTTTTCATTAGTATTTGCTAAAATTAAAATCTATGTAGCAGCTTCTTCTAGATTTAGTTATTTGTTCAGGACCAAAGTGAAGCCAGAGACACAAAAAATAAAACTTTAAACTGTGAGTACCTGTTTTAAAAAAAAAAAAGACTACATACACATAAATAGGATTACACGCTTTAATCTGATCGACATGGAGGAAGTTGGGAGGACATGAAAGAAACTGTGTTTGGGCTCTGCCTTCTGCATAACCAAAGGCTCCTTTTCCAAAGAGCAAACTGAGGTTTCAAAACCAGATTTTATCAGAATATTTCGGGAAAGCATACTATGTGTAATCCAGGAAATACATTATTTGCAGAACAGAAAAATCATCACGGGCAATAAAAGATTAAAACAAAAGCAAGCACCAGGGTTTTGAGCAGGTCTAGTAACGTGAATACAGCTGCAGAAACAACACAAATGGTCTTGACTGGATGCTATGGAAACATGCTAATGCGGATTGGTCCATATCTTATCATCGTTTAAAACATGTTTCTTTGGAAAAATGGCAATATTGGCTGAAAGTAAAGCCGTCCTTTAGACACCCAGCTTGTTGGCCTGGGTGAGAACAACTTTGAGAACTGGCATAAAAGCGGAGGTCTCACTGAAGTTGCTAGTACTAACTATGTGGGTGTGAATAGTCAAGCCTTCTGAGTAGTTTCGGGTCTCGATGCTCCGCGCGATGTTGTGTAAACCATTGATGATTGTTGGTGAAAGCTGAAATCAAGGTGGAATAGAGAGAATTAAAGGAGAATCTTTCATGAGACCTGCTATAAACATGAAACCCTGGCATTTACTAGGAGTTTGAAATACACATTATTTTAAAAAATGGATAAACTGGTGAGCATTTCTAGAAAGTTTCTCAGACCAAACAACACACAAGTTACAAAATGGAACCACGACGCAATGATTTATGTAAGGAATTATTTACGAACCACACACATATGATCAGGCAGGTATTTTCTTACAGAAAAGCAGCCAGATTTCCTCCCTTGAGTTAGAAAGTTAATGTCTTTCTCCACTTAACAGCTTTAAATCTTCATTACTTTAAATATAGCCTCACACCTCTGAAAGTGTTTCCTACGTACATGAAGAGGTTAAAGAGTCTTAATCGTGACATCCTAAAGTAGGGACCCAATTTACTGTAAGACCTTGTTGGCAACAGAAACCTTGTACTCCTGGTCCACTTTCATTAGGAGGGCAACAGTCCTCATTATGGGCTCAATTTGCTCATTCTTAACTGCTGTTTATAGTCCTGGCATCTCTTAGCATCATAAGACCTATAGTTGTTTTTCCTTTCCATATTATTACTTGGCTTCCATACTTTTCAGAGAAGACTTTTTTTTTGGATCAGTCCATGGGTGACACTCCCTTTCCACTGCTATAGTAACTTTCTCTGGTTGGATTCTCACCCTAAGTGGTTATTTTATCTGATGGGACTGATATGGGGAGTGGGGAAGAGGAATGCTAAAATGAAAGAGTATGAAAAACTCCAATTTTTTTTTTCTGCCCAAGTGTTTTCATTAACAAAACGAAACAGTTCTAGAGAGGCATGGAGAGGTGGTGAAGACACAGACTGTCCGCTCCTTACTGCTGACTGTCTTCACAGTTACACACCCTGACCTGCTCAACCTGCGGCTGCATCTGGCTTTGCCTTTGGGTAACAGCTACTGTAAAAGAAAAGGGTCAGAGTCTTAAGACTACGAGAAAGATGACAGATTTGTCTCTGGAAAAACAGAGTATCTGCCCACTCTTTGATTTCTTAATTCAAGGCACATATAAAAACGAACAGAAGGCCAGTCACCTTAGGGCCAATGCAGGCCGGTTTATATTCTGTTATAAAAAGGCTAAAACTTCTCTCTCTCTCACACACACACAGCCCTATGCCCTTATCCCCAGTAACTGAAACGTAAGATTCAGGCAGAGCAAAGCTCAGTCTGTAGTCATCATGATCATTCTGCCCTCAAACACACTCCGTACCACATACTACACACTACATATGATACACTTAGACACGCAAGTGCTGACGAGACACATATGATTAGCAACCAGGAATAAATGTTTACCATAAACCCTTCTTTTCCCCACGAACTTACCGTCTGTTCCCTAAGTTTATCATACAGAAACTCCAAACGTTTGCTGGCATCATCTAGCTTCCTCTTGGTTTGCTGCAGGAGAGAAAAAACCAGAGATGCTACATTTGAACAATAACTTTTATCCCAAAAACGTACCCCATCTCATTTCACTAAACTTTATAGTCATGGTATTGAACAACTTGATTTTGTAAAGAAACGGCAATACCTCACACCGAGGAGCCTGAGCAGATGATTAGAACAGAGAGCAGTAATCTCTTAGGGCAGGGAGGGCCAGAGGTGTGCACAGCGGGAGCCTGGCTGGATCTCAGGGCTCTGTGACACTCCTGAGGTGTGGCTGGCCAACTACACTACACGCACAAGCAACAGCGAGGGCCACCTGCAGGCAGCGGTGCGCCAGGCACGAACGACAGAAGAGGAGGCCTCGCAGTTACTGTAAATAGGATGAACGCTATGGGAGCTAGAAAGCGAACACATGGGTGAACTGTGGGATCTTTTTCTAACCTCAAGAATACACTCAGTCACATTTGGTACATTTAATCCTATCTTATTCTGGGCTTTTAAAACACCAAAAAAAGAGAAAAAGGAGAAAATTATTTTCTGATGTCTTAAGATTATTAAGAGGGGAGTATTAAAAAAGAGTTCTTAAATTAAAGGAGTCCTCCTACCTTTCCCCAGTACTCTTAGTCAGGGAAAACTAGTCTAAAAGTTTAAAATCATACTGTGATTAACTTAATGATCTACATTATGCCTAGAAGTGATACTGTTTTTCAATATTTATTGAATGCCTACTGTGTGCCACGCTGGGGATGGTTTTGTGTCTCATGAAGCTCATATTCTATTGGGTGGGGAAAAGATAACCAAGCTGGGCTGTAATGTTACTTTGTGTCATTTGGACTGAACTTGAAACTAAGAACAAAGCCATGCAATAAACATGATTTAGAGCACTGGATTAAAATGGACTTCTGTGTACTGTTCAAAGTCCTGGGCAGTAGCAGAACTCCTTCCCCAAATACTGACAGGAACCGTCTGTCTTTGTCTTCTGCCTGGTCCTGGGTCACCAGAAAGGAAGTGATACTGTGACCTGGAGGAGGTGAAGCTCAACAAAAGTGTACTAAGCGAGGCGGTGTCCTATGTGTCCTGCCGGCTTCTATTTACACTGACTCAGGCCTGAAGGAAGACTGAAGTTTCCCCATTAGGACTGCTCCACTTTGCAGGATGGTGACCTCTCTGTCTAGAGGTGTGCCCAGGAGACAGTGTACACCTACCTGTTTACCAGCTTCACCTGTTCTCTGTTCCTTTCCTGGTCTTTCCATCACTCCCAGAATGCCAGGTGCTAAGGTTTATGTTAACTTTCCCTGCCTCTGCTCTCCTGACACTGTCCATACAGGGAACCGCTTTTCAAAAGACTAGCAGAAGGTGGCACACAGTAATACACAACATCTGATGAAACAGCAAATCCCAGAGGCTGTGTTTTCAAGCAGACAACTGGCCAGTGACTAAATAAACATATTCGATGCTTGTTGGCAGAAAATGAAATTTCATCTCGAACAAGACTGGCTTTGTGGAATTTCTGTTGTTGACAATACACAGTCATCCTCTAATAAACTAAGTCAAATCAGTCGCTTTGACTGTGAATATGATTCCAATATCTAAAACACTGAACTGTTTAGTAGGACTTTGCAAAGTTAAAGATTGCCTATCTACTTTTAAAAGCTTTTTTTTTTTAGAGATGTTTTGATGTGGACCATATTAAAGGTCTTTATTGAATTGTTATAATACTGGTTCTGTTTCCTGTTTTGGTTTATTTGGCCATAATGCATGTGGGATCTTAGCTTCCTGACCAGGGGTTGAACCTGCATCCCTCGCATTGGAAGGCAAAGTCTGAACCACTAGACTGTCAGGGAAGTCCCTACTTCTAAAATCTTTAGACGTTTACTCTGAAAGAAACCCCAAGTCTGAGCTTCTTGTATTTTAGCATTCTGCCCTATTCTTGCGCCAGACGTGAGGTCTGCTGATGAGACTGCGCAGCTCGGGGGTTGAGAGCGTGAATCCCGGAGCCAGACTAGGTCTGAACGCCGGCTCTGCCTGGACTGTACTGTGACTGTTTCTGCCTTAACTTCCTCATCTGTAAACAAATATGACAGACCTGCCTCCATGAGGCTGGTTTAAGGATCATACAGAGTTATATGTAACAAGCAACTGAGTATGCTTTCATATGTAAAGCAAACCATACATAAGCGCCTGCTTTACTACTTTTGTAAAAACTTTCAAAATACATCTTTCAAGACTTTAAGCAATAAATATAAAAGAGCTCCATAATGGATTCTTTTAATTAAGCAAAATAAAAAACACATACAGGATCTGTGGCTGAAGAGAGGCAGCGCTGAATAAGATCCTCGAACGTGGTCTTTAGAATGAGGTGTTCATCTGGAATAGGCTTCTTGGTAATTTTTTCTGTTGGCAAAGATTGCACATGCTGGAAGAAATAATACCATTAAAATGAGCAGAAATGACCAGAAACTACCTGTATACAAAGTCCTGAATCTGTCATAAAGAGAAAACAACTAATTTGTAGATAGGTTATTCAAAATCAAACAAAAAATGAACGAGTGGAATCACCTGGGATAAGCAAACATAAAAATGAGATATTCAGTAGAAGATACCGGTAGTCTTCCTACAGCTTCTAATTTCAAAAACAGGGTTGGGTATAAAGTATTTGTTTAATCATGGAACACATGTTGATCACGATTGTATATAACTGATGGGCAAGAGGCCCGTGCCAGTAGGAAACAAAGAGCCGGGCATTTATAAAGCTGGCTGGTGGGAGTGACTGCTTGCTTTGCTCGTTGGCTCCTTCTTGTTTATTCCAACAGTCTTGCATCCTTTGGTTTACTCTTGGAGGTTCATTAACTGGTCTTTTATCAAACTGTGAGATTAAATCAAAGGTTAGGATAGAAGAGACCATGATCTAACTGAATGTATAAAGATGGCTAAACAAAGAAGGAATGTGTAAGTGCTTAAACTTTTGATTGATTAAATTCATTCATAGAAAACATTAGGCAATTATGTACTAGGCACTGATGAATCAATATAGAAATAATCTTGTCTCTCAGGGAGTTTACAGGCTAGCGGAAGGGAAAGTTTAAAAACGTCATAAATGTATGTAAAACAGCAAATGTGGTTAAGTTCACATCACTGGAACCAACAGACAATATAAGTGGGATTTAACTGAGGGGAAGGCTCTTTAAGGAAGTTTTATCAGAAGGTTAAGTAGGAGTTAAACAGGGGAAGAAGTGCATTCCAGACAGAAGAACAGTACACAGGGAAGATCATGATACAGGGACTGAAGGAGGTCAGCTCGGCTGGAGCAGAGACAGCAAAGAGTATGAGCTGAGAGCTTCCAGATAATGTGAAAAATGTTGGTCCTTCTCCGAGAACAGTGGGAAGTGTAACGTGCTAAGCAACGAGGAGCTAAGACCAGAGAAGAGATGGGTCATGGCAGATGCTGGCAGACCGGCCAGAGGCTCCTGTCCTGCTGAAAACTGACAAAGGCGCTACTACGTGCTATGACACAGGTCACATGGACCAGACTGAAACACAGAGAAGGGGTGGGAGAGAGACTTCACAGTAACATCAACAGGATGTGGGGACGGATCCGAAAAACAGGTTAGAGGAAAACGAGTGTAAAGATGCCCAGGTTTCTGGCTTGATTCAATGGAAAGGATTAGGGTGGTATTAATTGAAATGAGACACACCAAAAGACAATTAGGTTCAGGAGGAAGACTATGAGTTGGACTTGGGATATACTAAGCATGAGGTGCCTCAGAGACATCCGAGTGGACAGGGAGCTGGGTAGCATGGCCTGGCTGAACCACACACACCCATGGTGCTCTCCCTCTCCATGGTAACTGAAGTTCTGGTCCAGACGAGTGTAGCACGAACTCCCAGGTCCCAACACAAGTGAATGGCTTCACAAATGGCACAGACTCGTAATCATAGAAACTAACAGTATATCTTAAGTATATCTTCTTGTGAAAAGAAGCAGGTCCTCCCACCTCCATCAGAACCCTGGAGTTTATAATGCTACTGTTAATATCTAGGAACTCTCTTAATAGCAAAACATACTTCTGTGATAGACTCAATCTTTATAAATTTGACTTAAATGAGTCAAAGAAAATGACAGAAGAGCTAGTTTTATATACTTGGGCAGGAATTTATTTCATCTTCTTATGTTGAACTGTGAACCAACCTCTTTATTTTTCATGAATAGATCAAGATTGCCTTTTATGCCTAAGTCAGTTACATGGAAACCCAATAGATTTTTTCATTATCGAGAGCTCTGCCAACTACCTGCTTGTATGTGAAAAGCAAGTATGAACTGACATCTCTATACAAAGATATGGCTATATTATTAGCTCTTACACACACACAAGAAAAGATCGAAGTCATTACATTTTTATTTTACATTTTAAAGGAAAAACACCTTTGGAAACAGCTTCTGCTGAGCAGCCTTGGATGCCAATATGGATTCAACTGATCTTAAATTGTGGCTACTGATCAGATGAAATGAAATACTGCAATTGCCAAGTTACTGTTAACATATACTAGTAAATATGTAAGTCTTTTCTAGAACGTTCGCATATGGCCATGTCACTGGAAAATACTGTACATATGTGATCTTAAAAAAAAAGTTCTTTTTTACTTGTCTAAACTGAAATCAAACTGAGATAATAATAATAAAGGTATAACCATCAAAGTTAACATGTTGAAAAAGCACCCTGAAATAGAGCCGTCTCCCACTTCCACAGATTCACTGTTACCTGCATGGTATTTCCAATGGGAGCCCCAGGGGCACCTTCGATATTGGGCTTTGAAAACGACGGAGGCATGCCTGGCTGACTGAGGGGCTGCTGGATGCCTCGGAAGGGCTGGCCGCCGGCGAGGTGTGGCTGTGGGAACGAAGCCTGGCTGGACAGTGGTCCTGGCGCCGAAGGCTGCTGCTGCAGCATCTGTGACTGGGGGTCACCCAAGGGGTTCATGATTGGTGATGTGATGGGAACAGGAGGCGTAAAGTTCTCAGGCATCTTTTAAAAGATGGACAAAAAGGCACCGAGAGTAAGAAAAAAACGATGTAACATTTCCTCAGCTTTAAATAAGGGGGTTAGCCATCTACAGCAACATGAATGTAACTAGAGATTATCATACTGAGTGAAGTAAGTCAGAAAGAGAAAGACAAATACCATGTGCTATCACACGTAGAATCTAAAATATGACACAAATGAACTGACTTACGAACAGAAACAGAATTACGGACATACAGAACAGACTGGTGGTTACCAAGGCACAGGGGCCTGAGCGAGGGATGGAATGGGAAGTTGGGGTGAGCAGATGTAAACTTTTATATGTAAAATGGATAAATAACAGGGGCCTAATGTACAGCACAGAGAATATATTCTATATCTTATGATAAACCATAATGGAAAAGAACCTATATAACTGAATTAACTTTGCTATATAGCAGTAATTAACACTGTAAATCAACTATACTTCAATTTTTTTTTTTTTATACTTCAATTTTAAAAAGTAAATAAGGGAGTTAGATCATTCTGTGGTTAAATAATTTTCTAGTAACAGTAGAATACTTTTCAAAAAGGATTTTTATGCAGAATTCTAGAGTAAAATGTAAAAGTAAAGCTAATCTGGCTAAGAGGGTCGGAGACTCAAACCTGGATCTCTCAGTCCGCCCTTTGCCTTCCACACTCATCCCATAATGGGCCAGAACCATGGCATTGTTGAAAGAGGATGGAGAATTCTATTTAGCTATACTGGGATAAGATATGCCAAAAATGTGTGTGGATGTGGGGGTGTGTGTGTCAAGAGATCATATAAAATACCCTTTCCTGAGACCATTAAGTGATACCTACTTAGTGATCAATCACACTAAGAGTAGTAGACTAAGTTTCTGATTATCACTGACAATTTTGGGGATTCTGTTCACTTAGTATCTCCCAATTTTATGTTCTGGCCTCTCATTACTGTATTTGGGGGACAGAAGTCACTATGAGTAAAGAAAAAAAAAAAAGGAGAAAATGGCTTGCAGTAAAAGAAGGAAAGAAGAATCTTATGCTATGCTCTAAATGATGCTCAGCTAACAAGGCTCTTTCTTTTCATATCATATGTGATAGACAAAAATAGTCCAAAACATAATTACGAATTTATGATTACTGCTGGGACCCAAAACCAAAGTAACTCCTAAAAAAGAAATTCATTTGAGTAACCTGAAATTTTGTTTCCTACTCTTTGAAATAGATGTTGGGAATTTACATCTTGTCTTCTAAAAGGGGTTTAATTCATACCACTGTACTGTTCTGTATTTTTCTTCCCTTCATGGATTAGAAGATGTAAGTTAAAATACACGTATTAAGTACAGCAGTCAGTAAGCTTTGCCTTTAAAGAACAGTGAAGTGTGGTGTGCTTCAGGTGGCTACATGATTGAGAGGACATCTGGGGGCAACTGAATAGACATCTTTTTCTAGTACCTTCTTCTTCTTGGGTCCTCTGTTCAAAGCTGGAGGATCATTCCAACCATTCTGAGGACCTGTAACAGATACCAGAGAGCATTTTCCTTTAGAATCCTGGAAAGAGAAAACTAAGTTGTATCCATCATATAATACCTTCAAGTTCTACCTTCACCCTGAGATAACTGTCACAAAAGTTTTACCAGCTGAGCTGCTGGGACCACCATGTAGCCCTGGATTCACAAACTCATGATCGAACCCTCTGGTAATCAGAGCCCTGGCTTAGGAAGCAGGCTATCTTGATATAATTTCTTTTAAAGTGAAATAGCTGTGCTAAATTTAAGGATAGTGACGCTTTTATGTCTATACTGGTACATGAATTTCAAAGATCAAACAATTCTCTCCCAAAAAAGAAAAAATAAATCACCTGAATCTGCTTAAAAAAAAAAAAAAGGGTTCCTGATGTATTTAACACACACACAAAAAAGAATAAAAGTAGCAATCTCCTATTTCCTAAGAAAGCAATTAAACATAAGCAATTCAGCAAACGCAAATCATCCGCATGGTAGAAACACTGCTAAAAGCCAAAAAACAGCCCAACTACACACCAGCAGTATGTTTTACTACCTTTGCATTAAGAATTGTCTTAACTCAAAGCAGAAAAGTGCATTCAAATACCTGTAGTAAGATATTTTTTTTCACTGCCACACATACAAAAAAATTCCAGGATGGCAGCAAATGTAAAGTTAAACTACTGTCATCTTTGGTAAATTTTCTCCCCCTGGCCCGAATCTCCCAAAACCTGTCATCTCAAAGTGAGACATCAGTAGCAGAACTCATTAAGGTATTGAATACTTAACTGCCTTTATCTTTAAAGAAAAAAGGAGCACTGGGAAGACCCAGAGGAATCGGGTGGAGAGGGAGGTGGGAGGGGGGATCGGGATGGGGAATACGGGTAAATCTATGGCTGATTCATATCAATATATGACAAAACCCACTGGGAAAAAAAATAAATAAAGGAGAAAAAAAATAAATAAATAAATAAAAAAGAAAAAAGGAACAAAACATGCCAGAAGTAGGATAATCACTAAATCACAATATAATCATTTTACGTTTTATTAAGTTTTGTGTATGTATATATGTAAAAGCAAAAAATTATTCTTCTTTAAATAAATTAAAATTCTTTCAGCATTTTATTTTTGCTCAATTGATATTCACAATATTAAGTCACAACAAACTTGCTTCGCAAACCAAAGAACATAATGTCATAGAAATTTCTTTTAAAAAACAAGATCTTCTCCTAGCCAGCATGAACTCATTTGCCTTGATTTTAAAAACAGAAATTACTTTTCTACAAGTTGACTAGGAGACAGAATGCCAAATGAGCCTCAAAACACTCAGGAGGCAGTCACAAAATATTAAACCACATGTTGCTATCCACTTAACAAATAACTTCTGGCTATACACAAACTAATCATTCAAGCCTTTCCCATCACCTTCTAATCTTTCTTATATCTAAGACAATCTTGGTATAGCCTTGTCTTTATGTCTACATCCAATATACAACTTTTATGATTCAAGATCATTTGTGTCACTATGTTAATTTCATCAGTTCTAAGATTTGATTCAATTAAGAAGCCAAATTTAAAAAAATGATACTGGTCAGATTTAGGAAATCATTGCTTTGAAGTTCACATGCATAATTGTGAATGTCCATTCATTAATTATATTCAATGATTCGAAGATTTCCAAATATACATTCTGTAACTAATTCACCTTCCAATATAGATGCCTGGTCTTGCATAGACTGATTTTCTGTAGACAAAATATAAAAGTCACTTAAACAGCATTATCATCAAAGACATTCTAAACTCTACTCATTTTCTAATTGTTTCTGCTCCCTCTGTTAACCTCAGCAAAGAACAAACTACTTTTATAAGGAAAAAAAAACCTTACTTTTAAATCACATCACATAAAAAAATAAATAAATAAAAAAAATAAAAAAAATAAAAAAAATAAAAAAAAATAAATTTTTACATAAAAAATAAATAAATAAATCACATCACATGAAATGGCTTCTATCTAATTAAGAAAGTCATCAGTCTGTGGGCAAAGCTCACTCATTTAAATATGTCAAATCCAATTAGTTCTTAAACACTTTTATTCTCTTATTATGCCAGCTGTGTCTTTAAAGAGAAAATTTTGTTCCTGTCTATTTAAGATAACATTACTTCCCTAACTGTTGGTGTGGATTGTTTTTCTATTTGACCAATGAGGCTCAGTAATATCATGGTGCAGGGAGGGAGGAGAGCACTGCCTAACGTGTTGTAACTGTGTCCATTTTAGCATCGTTTAAAGCTTGAATCCAGATCAGCTGAGGACCTTGTAAAAATACAGATTCTAATTCACTAGGTACAGCATAGGGTCTGAGAGTCTACTGTTTTGGCTAGCTCCCAGGAAATGCCAATGCTGCGGGTCCAAGCCCTTTTTAAGTAGCAGGGTTTCACAAAGAAACGGGAGGCTTCTGCCGTATTGTGCAGACTTCAGCACTACACTGCTAAACTAATCAGCATGTGAGACAACCTTAACGAGGGGGTACTACTTTGCTGCTGGGTCTGAGAAGCCCCAGAGGCCTGCATTCTGGAGGAACTGTAATTTCTGGGGTCACACCAAGAATATGAGCATAAACGGATCAGGCCCAGTGAGTGTGTAACCATCTCATATAGTCTTTTCTGTAAGAATTTACAGATTTGCAGACTGTTTAGCAGAAATCTTCCTTAAAAGAACTGAAGGTTCTGGCAGTGGACAAGATGAAAGAAGGCTGGGAACTAATACAGCAATTCCAAAATTGTCAGATATTCAGGGTGGGGCTAGGCCCCAGCCTCCAGTCAAAAGCGTGCGGTGAAGGTACATAAGAGGCACATACAACTCAGGAATTCAACTGTCTTCACTTGGAGAAACGACCCTGATGCACTGCTAGTGCAGACGGAGAGTACTGCCGCCACCATGGGAAAGAGTATGGTGGTTCCTCAAAAATTTAAACACTGAATTATTACTTGAGCCAGCAATTCCACTTCTGGGTATATACCCCAAAGAACTGCAACCAGGAGCTGAGCAAATATTTGCATACTCCTGTTCACAGCAGCATTATTCAGAGAGCCAAAATGCCCATGTGCAGATTAATAGTGGACAAACAAAATGTGGTGTATAGAGTGGACGTAACGCAAAGGACCACCATGTTCCATAAATAATTCAGCAGCAGCTCTAAAAGCTCTGAAGATGCAAATTATTTGGTGATTTGATTATTCAGCTTTAAGAAGGCAATTCTGATACATGTTACAAACATGGATGAATCTTTTTTTTTTTTATGTTTTTAAAAATATGGAACGCTTCACGAATTTGCGTGTCATCCTTGCGCAGGGGCCATGCTAATCTTCTCTGTATCGTTCCAATTTTAGTATATGTGCTGCCGAAGCGAGCACTGGATGAATCTTAAAGACAGTGAAATAGCCGGTTACAAGAAGACAAAATTGTCTTCTAAAATGTCCTCTAAAACTTACTACTTAAATGAGGTACATAGAATATATATAGACAGAAAGTAGAACACTGGTGACCAGGGGCTGGGAAAATGAGGAGCTTTAAAGGCTGCATAATTTCAATGTGGGATGATGAAAAACTTCTGCAGTTAGTAGTGATGATTGTACAACAATGGAAATGCACTGAATGTCACTTAAAAATGATTAAAACGGTAAAATTATAGTCTATTCTACATTAAAAACTGTAATACATGCACACATACATGTAATGTATGCATATATGTGTATGAAGTGAATAAATGCACCTAAATTATCAGTGGTCATATAAGGGTGGCAGAATTATAATTTTATTTTTATGCTATTTGAGCTCTTTCAAAATCCTACAGTAAAAAATTAATAAAAATCAAGAAAAAATTAACTTAAAAACTGAGTGTGGCATGTCACTGGATACTGCAGACCCTGTCCACGTTAGTGTAGGGATCTGTCCTCCGCAGGGCCTTTGGTCTCACAGAGAGAAGTGCAGCTGCCATCCACACCTGAATCCTGCTTCCCACTGGGAACCTTCTTAGGTGTAACTAGAAGAACATAATGGTAGGATCTATGCGCTGGTTAAGGTATTTTTCAGTGGAAAAAATATTAGTGCCAATGGCGTGGAGACTTCTGGCTAGAAGATAATTTGAGACAGAGAGAAAAGAGCATCCTCATTAACCATATACCACCCCCTTCCCCTGTAAGCTGAGCATGTCACATTTTTAAAAAGGGGTAACAAAATTCAGAATTAAAATTTACAAAGAATGTATCCTTGTGGTCATTTTCTAATGACACAAGGTAAAACAGAATTAGCCAGAGAAAGTAAGTGAGGCTAAAGGGAGGCTATCATGCTCCTTTCTGTTGTTGAAAAGGTTAAAAACCAGGTACCTAAAGTTTCTTGCCTTGAAATGTAATGATTTCCAAAATTTGGCCCAAATGCAAATTTTATGTTCCAACTTAACAACAAAGCTATGTGCAATTCACTAGAAATGCACGCACTTTTCTGTCTTCCTATCTCTGCCTGGAATAATTCTGATCACAGACTGAATGGGCATTCACTAAGAATTTACTGAATGAGTGTCGTGATGATTGCAACATGAGCTTCTCTGAGTAGCAGGCACATCACCTTGTGGTTCACTAATGCAGGGCTTGAAAATCCTAGTGTCTGTCAAGAACAATTTACCAGCAGAATTTCCAAGTTCTACAGAAAACCATGATGTAATAATCTAAGATATATTGGAACAAAGGTAAAACTTTTAGTGACAATTATCTGTATAACCTAAGCAAAGTTTTTAGGAAATCAAAAAATAAGGTAAAGCTGTTAATTAAAATATAGAGACTATTAACATGCAAGAGATAACAAAGCAGCCAGCTTAGTACATACTGAGTATTGCTTCTTCTTCCTATTAGTTACTCTGCTTCTCAGCCAGGTTAGAACAGTTACTTTGCACATAAGCAAATACTTTATTACATGGCCAAATGCACTTCGGCTCAAGGAGGGAAAAAATACCCATGCAAATAGTCAATTTAGACGACGAAGTAACAAATACTTAACACAGTGATGCGTAATGTTCCTGTAATTCCAATACTGATAGCTATTTCAGTCTCTTCCATCAGGACTAGTGTGGGCTCAGTTGTTCAGTCTTATCTGATTCTTTGAGACTTGATGGATTGTACCCCGCCAGGCTGCTCTGTCTACAGGATTCTCCAGGCAAGAGTACTGGAGTGGGTTGCCATTTCCTACTCCAGGGGATCTTCCTGACCCAGGGATCGAACCTGCATCTCTTGCACTGACAGGTGGGTTCTTAATCACTGCGCCACTAGACTAACTGGTAAAGAATGAACATAGGCTCTGGAGACCGAGAGACTGGGTTTGTATCTCAACTTGAAGATCATCACCCGTGCCATCATGAGAATGTTACATAACCCTAGGAAACTCAAGTTTCCTCATGTCAATTTTTAAAAAAATAATTATTCCTATTTCTCATGGCTATGAGAACTAAATAAGAAAAAAGATGGCAAGCACTAGTACATGTCCAATGTATGTTCAATAAACGATAGTTTGATTCCCCACTTCTCTGCACTACTTCCTTACTTGAGGATTTACTTAAACCCATCTTTCACTCAATCTATTATTACTCAACCATTCAGAATGGATACTGTTTTCATTCATCCGGGTTTAAATTTTTTTTGAACTTTACAACTGAATTAACACTCCTCGCTAAATATCAATCTACTAAATTTTCTGTATTGAAAATTATATAAATTTTCTTTGTGCAGTAAAGGGTGATACATATTATATTATTTTTTGGTAGCTGGAATATATACCCAAAAAGAGAGAAAGAGATAATGTGTATAATTCTGGATCCATAAGACTTCAAGAAAAAAAATACTTTCTTAATAAATCTTATTATATGCTAAGTGTTTTCAGTTATTAAAGCTACTGTTTAGCAGATAAAAAGAGAAAAAATATATACTGGACTTCCAAGAGCAACTTTGGTATCTAACAGCAAGACTCACTCCTGTTTTGTCCTTCTAGTTCAAAGCCGTCAACTATAACCGGCAAGGGAAACTAATTTCAGTTACCAAAAGGCACAGAGCTCTAATCGTGAGTGAGCTTTAGTGAAATCACAGCTAACTCACGCTGTGGTCACTGTCCATAAACGTTTTCAATGTACTAATGCACTCAATCCTTTTCATAAGCTTATGAGTATGTACTACTCTTATTATGAGGAAACTGAGGTTTAACATTAAGTAACTTATTCAAGATCATGTAACTATTAGAAAAGAGTGAAGCTGGGATACAAACACAGGAAGTCTGACTCCAAAGTCTGCGTTCTTTAGTATGTTAGTGGTTCTTAATTCCAATTAAATGATCTGTTTTTTTTAAATAATACATACTTTATAGGCCCCTTTTACAATTCTAATATGAAGATCAGGTAATATTACCTACTTCTGAAAAATGAATATAATGCTTTAATTGCCATGTGAGAGATAAAAAAGAATTTGTGTATTTCACTATAAAAATAATTTTAAATTATGATTCTAATTAGAAAATTTCAGGCAGAACTGCCTAGAAATTTCTACAATGTTTGAGAGGATAGAACTGTCCTAATGGAGAATCCCTGTACTGCTGTATACTGACTTTCTGCTGTCTTAGAGATTCTGTCAAGAGTTACATTCTTTCGCTTTTTTCCTTTCAGTACACATGCTGAGATCTTTCCTCACCTTTAGAAACAAAATTACACAATGTGTATACCTGCATTAAGACTGTATTATTTAGTCTCTATGAACAAATTTAAAGCACAAATAATTTTAAAAATTGAAAATTCATCAAGAACACAAGAGCACAGGTCTACTCTGGTAAAGAAATTAGTGTCAATTAAATTTAGCTCCAACCGCCACGTCTTTTGCCAACTAATTTCTTACCGCTTATTTTAAATTCAATGGCAGATTATATACTCTACTCTTTTAAGGCACTCAAGCTTTCCTCACTTAGCAACTAAAGTTCATTATGGGAAAATCGCATTTTGAGAAACAGTTTTAGAATCTGTTATAAAATTCGATCAATACCTCAGGTTACCCAGTTTACAGTTAGAAATAATCTCCCTCCATCCACCCATCTGATCACGAAATTACAAAGGGGGGGGGAGCCAAACCAAACCCCTCTCAAGCGCAGACCTGTTCTCTGGGATGCAGGCAGCTCACTGGCAGCAGGCAGTGTACCTGTTGTTCCAGGAGGCAGAGCGTAAGCTGAAGATGTTGGTGGAGCTCCCGGCCCGCCATGCTGGAAGGAGGCTCCGGAGGAAGGGGGAGGAGGGAAAGAGGCGGCAGGGCTGGAGGTAGGTGGAGCGGCCTGGTGCTGTGCTGGGAACAGCTGGGACTGCCCAGAGTAGGAAGGAGCAGAAGGAATGTAAGGGGTGTTAGGGTAAGCGTTTGAGGCAGAAGGAGCAACAGGCTGCTGAGGTCGATACATTGCTGACCCCCCTGTTCCGAAGGAATACTGCTGGGCGGGTTGATAAGCTACACCAAGGAGAAGAAACAGAAATTTTAATTAGTTAACAAATTTAATCAGACAGCAACGGAAAATCCAAGTGAACTCACTCTACGGAAATTTTCAATTCTTCTAGTAACAGTAAGTTACAACCAAACATTACCCACTTAAAATAACCTCATGCTTTTGATAGTCCAGCTGCCCTAACTATATCCAAAGTCACCGGACCCAGTATTTGAACCGTGCCGTTTCCAGACTGCTGCTGGCTATGAAAATCAGAGGACTGACCCTTTTCTAGGGCTTCCTATTCCCGTGAAAAGACTGCAGTGACACCTATTAGCCACCAGATGGCGCCATGCAGGAACGACACATCCTAAGCACACTCCCCTGCACCGTGCAAGTTAAAGGAGCTTCTCTCCCACCGAACAACTGCAGGGTGAGCTCACAACTACTGTTGTGAACCAGATACCTTCTCCAACATCCAGTAAAATCATATGCTACTCAAACTCCGGGCTTGAGCACAGTTCCAGATTAACAGGCAACTCTCTGTGATCCCTGACAATTATTGTATTTCTTACAGTAGACAAAACTGGTTAGTAAGGAATCAGGCAGTCAACTAATGTTTTAATACAAAGACCACAACTCAAGAAACCATTACCCTTTTGAGTGACCAGGCCCAGAATGTGAACCTCCACAGAGGGAATCGAACAGAACTGTGCTCAGCCTACTCTGAAGACAGCACTTTCACAGTGAGCACTGAGTGCAAAGCTGTATCAAATTTGTACCCATGCTAAGTAAGAACATACATCTTATTAGCACAGAACATGTTCATTAAGATTAGTTTCTGCTAGGCAATATCTTCGTGTTTTATAGTAGTTGTAGTCATATAATTTTCTTCTTTTGAGATTTTCAGTTTTGTTTAAATTTTAAAATACTGATGTTTTTTCCCTTCCAAGTATAAATAGTTTCTTAAAAAAAAAAAAAAAATGAAAGCCAATGGAGAAACATCATTCTTATACATTTGTGAAAATTCATAGAATATGCAAGGCCAAAAGGTAAACTACTAAAGTAAACCACTTTGGGCACTAACGATGTGTCAGCGGAGGCTCACTGGCTGTAACAACACACCACCGCGGTGCAGGGTGCCCGTGGTGGGGGAGGCTGTGCACGGAGGCAGGAGGCATGCTGAAACTTTCTGTACTTCCCACTCAACTTTGCTGTGAATCTACAACTGCTCTAAAATACGGTCTATCCCTTGAAGAAAAAATAAATGGACGGTAACCACAAGAAACATCCCTGGGAGCCATTTTTTCATAAGTGGTTTGCATCATCTTGACTAAAGGAAAAGTATATGTCACCAAATAATGTCCAAAATTCTATTTTTTTATGCCAAAATCATGGAATGACTGACTCTCTAGCAGGCTCAGGAACGGGGGGAACCCACAGTTCTGAACGCAGTGACATGGGTGCTATTTCTTGGCACGTTGGTTCAGAACACCTCTCAGAGAAACCAAGTTTCTCTACATTAAGGACTCAAGTTCTACACTGAATGGCTCTTTCTTCACTTGTTAAAACTGGTGTGATCCAGATCACCAGCCCAGGCTGGATGCATGAGACAAGTGCTCGGGCCTGGTGCACTGGGAAGACCCAGAGGAATCGGGTGGAGAGGGAGGTGGGAGGGGGGATCGGGATGGGGAATACGTGTAGCTCTATGGCTGATTCATGTCAATGTATGACAAAAACCACTACAGTATTGTAAAGTAATTAGCCTCCAACTAATAAAAATAAATGGGAAAAAAAAAAACTGGTTTGATCATGGCTTTGGAACTCCAAGGTAAACAGTCACCCCACTGGAGAAGACGTGCTGCCGTGACAGGACTTTGGGCTCACACTACTTACGCTGTGGCTGTGGATAAGGTGGTACCTGGGTGTGCATATGACCTGGAGATGTGGGAAGCTGAGCGGCGGCAACATTTGGACTAACATTTCCATGCATTACGAAGCCTGGAGGCGGAGGATTTTCTCCCTAGGGAATGACAATATGGTAAAAAGGAGGATTACTTTCGGAATCAAGAATCTTACCAGATGGATTTATAATCTCTGAAATGAAATTTTTAAAAAATTTTATGTAAAAAAAAGTTACATTCTATGTACACTGATGTTTTCTGAACAACACATTCTACGTTATTTAGACAGGTCCAAAGTAATAACAGCGATGAATGGCAAGAGATGCTAACAGCCTCATAAAATAGTATCAATGATATTTATAAAAAGTCACTAGGGTTTTCCATCTCTACTAAATTCCATCCATATCTAATGCTTTGGAAAGCAAGTATACATGCCACAAGGGAATTTCTTTTTTTCTTCTTTGCAATGCTAAAAACAGGAAAAAAAAAAAAAAGAGAAGAAGAAGAAAAGGAAAGGGAAAAAAAATCTTCAGTGAAATTAGATTTAAACCATTGATAGAATCCTGGTTGATGTTTTTCTAGTTTAAATCAATTTAGAACTGCCAAGGAAGAGGAGAGTGATAAGAAAATAAGTTGTGCCAAAAAAAACAAAAACCTGTTTCTTGCCTCCCAAAAGCACTAAAATGCAATAAGCAGACAAACAGATGGGGTGGGGAACTCAAGGGAGGTGCGTAGAAGATACATAACTACATACATTTCAGGTGAGCAGAACTCTGCTCAAAGAGGGATAATGAAGGATATACCTGTGTGTCAGAGGGAGAGGCTGCAGGTGGATGGCTGGGAAGGGCGGTAGGAGTTTTGTTACTCCAGGTAGTGACAGTGGGGGCAATTCTAACCTGAATTGAACAAAGAAATACCAATCACAGAACATAAAAAAATGAAAATGTTAAAAGAAGAAGGAAAAAAAAATCCCTGAAGGCCTAACAGCCAGATGCAAAGCGAAAAGGAGCAGTGAGACGGCAGCACACGTAGGTCAGGCAATTGGTTTCAGGGCAGAAGAAAAACACACATTCTTAAGAGGACAGGCAGAGGCAGACAGCAGAAAAATCAGTCTGAAAACTAAATCTAAGCACAAAGAACAATGCCATTCAAGTGTCAGGAAGAAGTGGGGAAAGGTAGGTTCTGTAAGTAGGGAAAGAAAGAAGACATTCTGGGGGGTTGCGGGGGGCAGTTATTGAGGAAAAAAAGTGATTTTTGAAGCAGTAATTGTATTCATGCTATGATTGTATCTGTGAACATATTGCTATATGCTTCCCTTTCAGGACTTCATTAGAGCTACAAAAATCATGTTAGTTCTGTAGGAGGCTTAGAGTCATACAATCGGAGAATATTAAAGATCATCCCATCTAATCCCCACCGTTTACCATGGAGAAAAAAACAGGGCCCAGGGAAATGAAGGGGTTGGCTGAGGTCCAGACAACTTGGGGTGATAGAGCTAGGGCTGATTCCACATCTCCTGACTCCCAGCCAGCGTTCGCTACACTGCACACCATGTTGCTTATACCCTGGAGTCCGGAGGTTTTCAAAATCAATTTTTAAAGCCATCAAAATATTTTTTGTCAAGTAAATCTCTGTAGAAACTCAATCACATCAACAATTAGTAGCCAAGATGTGCTGGTCGCAGTAAGAACTCCTGATCTGGCTCCCCTTCCATCCTTTTACTCCTGCTTGTAAGCCTGCCTTTAAAACCACAAGCCACTGCCCTCATTCAGCACACCATAAGCTTTAATCAAGAAAAACTACTCTTCGTTTATGATTCAATTTGCTTTCCTTTTCTTAAAGTAGGGGACCACTAGGTCAAAGTATAACAAAAGTCTTTTAAGGTTTTCATCTTTCCCCCGAAAGATGGAAAGATGGATAAACTCAAGGACTCAGGGAGCAAACCCGTCTTCTCCCAAAGAGAACGCCTTACTTTAGTGCCCCGAGAGGGCGAACTCAAGGTGCTGAGCTGAGGAGTTCTAATCCTGTTAACTCTACCCAGCTGACAAATTCATGTCTTAGAACCCTGGTTAGTGACTTCTCCACCACCTCTCAGCTTCCCAGCCATCACCTGATGTGCCCTCCCTATAGCAATCAGAGTGGGGAATTTATTATTTTGCCTACCAATATTCCCTCGACAGGGAGAATAAAGGCAGGCTCTTAGATTTGTATTTGTCAAATGAATGAAAAAAAATCAAAACAGAGTAGTACAGATAGTTATAATTATATTCAAATATAACCAATCTTGATTAAGTACCAAGCAAAAGCATAATAGACAAAAAAGCATGAATCTTTTTCAGTTTTTACAGCTTTATGCTTACTTTTGCTACAATAAAATATAAAAATGACTCCATCAATTCTACTAGCAATCTGTTCTATTTTAAAATGGGCAGAGCACCTGCTAACTTTGTTATAAATCAAGACTATTTAATACTTATGAAAATAAATTTTATTTAAGAACATGAAGGTTATCTGGCCTAGAAATACAAGTCTCTACATGGAATAGCAAAAGACAATAAGAGGCCCCATTTTATACCACTAACCATTTGCTAATTTTTACTTAATAAATAAATGAGTTAATTAATAAACACTTCGCACTGCCCATGACCTACAACTTCGTAAACCTTTGGTCATTCACTTAAAAAAAAACTTGGATTCTGCATACTCTATTGTGCTGATACAGAAGACACAGAAAACCCACACTAGTGACTCAGAAAATATACCTTAAAAAAAAGACTATCTTCTAAAAATGTTTAAAAAAAAAGTAACCAAGTCATCCACAAAATTGTTCCCACTACTTTACTTACAGTTTGTTAGATGAATCAAATTGTAAAAATTTCAAGAGCAGACATACATGTGCAATATGTTTGAGTGATAGAGAAATAAGAAATCTCCTTAGCTTAAATTAATTCTATCCAGTTTATCAATTATTTGACTAGATTAGAGGGATAATTTTAAAAAACAGATCATAAATGCTACTTTCAAGGACAGAAAAACTATAACCATTAAAATAGTATGTTGTCTACAGTTTCATCACAGGCCTCTTCCCCAACAAACTAAAACCACCAATGTGCCATACGTAGATGTTCCTCCTTAGTCTGGACCGTATCACTCACATGGGGATAATATTGCTGAGCTGGAGCTCTCGGCATCTGTGCGTGGCCAGTGACAGGTCCAGGCCTGCCCTTGGACACCTGATGCCTCTCATAAGGAGTTCTGGACGATTCCTGCTGTCCTGGTACTGGGTCTCCTTGTGCTCTGCAAAGTCTGTCTCGAAGCTGCACGATATTTGGCTGCAAGAAGCAATGGAAGAAAGCCAACCAAATCATTAAAGAGTCCACCCAACTATATATGACATACTGATCTTAAAGGAAGCATGATCATTCACATGATTTTTGTTCATATGCTGTGTATTACACCACAGGCTCTGGCACATTAGAGTTTGACATCACAATTTCCAATATTCAAGACTGGCACCAAAGGTCCATTATATACGGTGTAACCTGTCATTTAACTGAGGGAGGCATTTGAATCATGCCCGCCACACGGCAGTACACAAATCGGTGTCACGCATCATCACTGCTGTTTGTTGTCTTCTTGTAGCGACAGATGAGTAACATCTCACAAACCACAAAAGCACCAAAGTTGAAAAAAAACAGAAAACCACAAAAGTTGAAAAAAAATACAACTTTATTTCTCTGTAGGGAAAAAAGGGCTCCAAAAGAGAATCAACTGCTAAAGATAGTGATGGAAGAAAAGGGTGATCTACGAAAGAGATGAAAATTAATTAAAAGAGATGCTTGAAATAAATTAAGAGTCAGATGTTAAATTCAGGGTAGCTCACATGGATCTACAATTATATAGATCTACAGTAAGTATGCGTTGACCATATACATGTGTTAAAATGTTTCAGCAACACTTCATTTTAATATCGATAAAAATTATACATTTCTATAAATTCATTAAAGGTTTAAAGATATCACTTAAACTCTGTGGGTATACTTAGGTAAACTAGTCTTTTATGGAGAAGAACTATATACCATAACGATATTAGAAAGTCTCAGAAAATATTCTCCAGAAAATACTAAAGGTATACTGATACATACAGTAGGAAGTAATGTCAAAATTTAAATTTTTACATAGAATGTTCTTTAAAAGTCCAAAGAAAAGCATGATGAATAATGTATAGAAAATGTATGTGACTATAAACAGTATTAAAAATGAAGAGTTTAATTCTCAGGCTAGAAGATCTAAAGGTCTTAAGAGAAAGTTAGTCTTAAGATTAAGGGTCTTAGACCTCAATATAATAATGAGACCCTATTAAGTAGAAAATCCTATAAAAGTATTAAACCAAAGTCATTATAAAGACTTTGTTTCTACTCCACTTAATGTTCTCATTAATAATTAAGAAAGATGTGAGCTGGCTCCTACATGTGAGTGTGTACAAAACCAACTAGTGTCCTGCCTCCACAGTTCCGGAACACAGGTGTAAGTATTTTTACTCAATGAAACGTATTGATATTCCCTAGAACAAACGAAATACTGAAAACAACTAAAAAATTTGTCAAAAACTGGATGAAGTTTAGAATAAAAAGAATAGAAATAAGAAAAGGCTCAAAATTAAGCTCTAGCAGATATACAATGCAGAGTCACTTGTGAGTTTGGAAACTCCCGCAGGGAAAGGATTTTGGCAATCTTAATCACCACTACACATTCAGTTACTTGCCAAACTGAAACGAACAATATGAAATGAACAACTGAAATGAACAAATATGAACAAGCCTGAGTTATTTCACACCAAATAAGGACACTAAATTATGTGTGTAATGTCATTCTCTCTGCCTTGGATACTTTAAAAATATACTCGCCCACAGACAGCACCAGACTGAAACAGCATATAGAATGAACGAATGCATTATTACCTGGAGAGTCATTTGTGGGAATTTAGAAATCACAACCCCAATTTGGTTAAGTATTAACATTTATAGCTTTTCAACACAGAAGACACCTACAAAGAATCTTGTGCACAGAATCAGCATTTGGCTTAAGAAACAAAAAACTGGTTCTTTTCCTACTCATTTTCCTCAAATACTATGCCCTTCAGTACAAAGGGAAGAACACTCTACCTCTGACATAGCCTGCGTACACCTAAAATTAACCTTGAAGACTCGTCAGTAATATTCACCAACAGTGAAGTGATAGAAACTCACCTGCTCCGACTGGTACATTTACGTTTAATCCTGTGTGCTCTCTGCTGAACTCACCTCACTCACACATCAAAAGAAGAAAAACGGCCAGTTCTAATTACCTGGTTGGTGCTTTCAGGAAGAAAAGCCAAGGCTGCAGCAATACTGCCTTGGGCTGCCAGCAGATTGGCATACTGACTCATTTTCTCGGCCAAAAGCACTCCTACAGTATTGGCGTCCATGGCTTGGGTGAGCTGTACAGCTTTCCGCAGGATGACAACTTTCTCAATCAGATCCTGGATGAGAAAGAGAAGGGGGAGTGAAGGAGAAGTGGACAATGATACCGAGATGAATACTGAGAGGAAGCAGGAAAAGATAAGGGGTTACGAAGAGCTCCAAAGCCTGCCAAAAGTACAGTGTTTGTTATAACCAATATTTAAAAGGTCTAGGAGAGTGGACGATCATTTAGGTAACTAAGAAAGCAAGGAAGAAGGTCTTCTACACATGGTTAAAGCACAGGTTACCATCTCCTAAACATCCTTCAACTGCCAGATACTTGTCTTGTGAATTAAAACAGGCGAGTATCCAAAGTGAAAGTGACAGGCACATGTCCGAAGGCAGAAACTGGGTCCCAGCAGGTAGAAGAGAAAATATTATACTATAAAAATAGCAGTACGATGAACTGACCTCCAAACGGGCTTAGTATGTCAAACCCAAGTTTCTCATATTGCTCTCCAATACCCCTTTCAACAACGGAGAGATATGCATCAGGTATAAAGTATAAGAATATCCCATCTGCCCTTCATAAGTACACCAATCCAATCTAGAATTGTGAAAAAAAAGTGTCTTCTCTTAGAAGAACTTACAAGGAAAAACCTTGATTCCTACAAGACTTTTGGTTTCAGCAGTGATCTTTAAAGCCACAACCCTACTAAGAAAATCTCTGCTGAGAAAAAAAAGACTGAAATTTCTTGAGACTCGGCTGACTAAATGCTTGGGGGCAGGGGAGTGGGGAATCTAAATATGCAGTTACTCGGCGCCTGACCATAGTCCCCAGATTCTTTTACTTTCTCTCTTGCCGTGTATTAGTGCTACACTGGATTCCATTTACCTCTTACACTCACTTCTCCTGAACCATGAAGACTGCTGGTATGGAGGACTGCTCCCACCCCTGACCCCACATGGTTTCCTGGCCCAAGGCAGACAGGATCACTGGAGGCAGATGGAAAGAGCATGAGGAAAAGAGGGAAATTCTCTGGCTGTTCTCACGCTCTTGCCACTTACTTTCCTCATTATCATATTCCAGTTTCGTCCTCATAAACAGCTGCATTCCCAGTTTACTATCCCATCATCTCAAACTTTGCCTTTCCAAATATAGCAGTAAATACACATAATTATCCAGCCAAAGAACTAAAGTGTAATTAAGTAGGGTGAAAGCAATGAACACCTGGAACAAATCAGTCTCTAGAATATGAGCAGGGTGAAAGACAGCACTAGAGATGAGGCACCTTTTGTTTCAAAGATACTAACCTGGAGGGACAAAGGACTGCTACCATCTTGAGCTTTAGTCCAACATGCAACTAGTTTCTCTACATTCCCTGCGCAAATGTAGCAGAGACACGCCTGGGTCTGCAGCAGGCTATCACCTTCACTTTCAAGTCTGGTTCCCAGAAGATCTGCAGAGGAGAACAAGTAAGTTTATACACAAGGCACTCTCTGTATGAGGTCATGAGCGGCCCAGTAATATTTTCAGAGGTATGGATCAAACTTTACAACCATTGAGTAGCGGGCAGAAATAAAATCACTGTCAGGAAAATATTCAGTAAATACTTACTATGAAATGAGTGGTGTGACAAATTATATATAATAAACAACTTCACAAGATTCTATGCCTAGCCATAGAATAAATTTCTCCTCATTATATTAGAAAAAATTAAGTGGAACAATATTTGAACAGAAAAATCCTAATGAACATTTAACTGTATTTTATATTGTCCAGATGCTTTTGTAAGCAGTGGACTAAAATATGGCACATTTGGAGTAGATATCAGTAAGTAGGACTATGCTGAATTATTTATAATAATAAAGTTAATATCTCATAATTTTTTTATATTCTTATAATACTTTCAAGGTTATTCATTTTTTTTTTTTTAAGGTTATTCATTTTTATACCAGCAGCCTAAAGCTTCGGTTCTTGCATATAATAAACATTATGTCTGAGCTATCGGAGTTTAGTCATGGCCTTTAACAGTAAATTCTTATTTTATCAAGCTAACACTTATTAACAGAGAGCTGATTATGTGCCATTTTACATATGAGTAGACTAAGCCTTAGAAATGAATTTTTCCTAGTTCATACAGTTAAGTAAGCAGCTGATGCAAGAGTCTCAGTTTGGTCTGTGTGAAATCAAAATCATTAAATAATATTTTAAAAAATGACTAGAAGGTATGGAGAAACAATGCAGTCAATACTTCTGAGAAAAGCATTCAAATGAGAACTTCATTTTCTAATATGTGATTAGCAGTAGGTTTACAAAACTTTCTAAAAAAATCTGTCACTAATTTTACTTACAATGTACCATGCCATATATGTAATATAAAATTCCTTTTTTTACCACAAAGGGCGGAGAATTCATCTGGTTTAGCGTAAGTCAACACTGCAGCTAAAGCCTCTCTCCAGTTTTTAAGGTCACAGGACTCGACGATCTCTTTCCAGTTCCTCATCACTACTGCAGTGATTAGCTGGGGAAGGGAAACCAAGGACAGTTAATACTAACTGTATACTAATAAAAATTAACTCTGGGTAACCAATCACATCTTTCAAACTACTATTCACTATTTCATGCAGAATAAAGGAGCAGCAAAGTACATCCTTAAGCCAACTGACATAAAAAACCATATGATTTTCTCTCAAAAAAAAAAAACCAAAAAATCACAGTAGCCTATTTTACAAAATGCTGAGAAGGAAAACTATACACGGTGTTAAAAAACATTCCTGGCCAAGAAAGCGCTAGGGGCCAAGTCCTGGGAGAGAAAGGGACTCGGGGTTTGTGAGGAACTGAAAGGCAGGCAGTGTGGCGGGAGGGACACAGCATGAGCCTGGAGACTAACGGCAACGCAGGCCGATGGGACGGAACACCGGGGCAGCCTTGACGGGGAGAGATCTAACATCATTGAGCAGGCGGCTTCAAGATGCACAGACCCTCTGCACCAGCAATTCCTTTCCTAGGACCTCGGCCTCAGTAAACAATTAGAAATTTGCACAAATCTTTAGGCACAAGGATGTTTACCACTATCTTAACTATATTAGGAAAACATAAGAAACTACTAAACACCTCAAAATAAGGGAAATGATAGATCCCTCCTATAGAATATTACGGGGCAATTAATATTTTTTCTAAGAAGCTTCAATGATATGGGAAAATGATTACAATGTAAGTGACAATGTCTATAAGTAAAACAACACATATATATACTTCTAGAAATCTTGATTCTGTTTTTAAAAATGCTACAAACGCACAGAGAGATATACAAAAGATTATGTACCAACCTGATTGAAGAATCAGGAAGTATTAAAATGTTTAACATTTTCTATGTTCTAATTTTTCTACAATAAAAATATGAAAAGCATTTTAATTTAAAAAATTACATATGTAAATGATGAAAACCTGGGATAATCATGCCAAGCTGTTAACAATAACTAATTTCTGTGTTAAAGGATTATGGGTGGTTTTTCTGTTCTTCACTGTTTTCTGCATTTTAATTATCTATAATGAGTGCTTTGCTTTTTTACAAACAAATGCTATTATTTATTATTAAAATAACATACCCTGGTAATTTTGCTTTGGGATTTTGCAAAGTATTTCTTCTGGGTTCGAGCTAAGAGTTCTTGTCCACCTGCTATGGCCAATATAATGGCATCAGCCATGCGGTTATCATGTAAACAAAGGTCAACAGCACTCTCGAAGTTACCCGTTAGCAAAGCCTGAGTAATTAAGCCATCAATATCTGCAATAAAGAAATAATACACCCAAGTTAATAAAATTTTTTGTTACAAGAAAAAAAGAAATACTACATCTATCAATTATTAATACACATTCAGCAGAGAACACAAAGTTGAATTGTGAATATTACTGGTAGGTTAATCTCTATCACAAACTGTTGATATCTACAGAAACATACTGAGATGCATGTAAATAAAATCAGGTAAAATAACATATTTTTCAGATTGCTTACATGCAATAATAAAGATCCTTTACAGTTTCTATCACATAGGTATCAGATCATGCCATCATTTTTAAGGTACTGACTACACATACTGAATGATAACTGAGTTCTTCTTTTCAACCTTTACCACATGTGACAAAATGTTTCTAACTTAAACTCAGGGATTATTTGCTTTCAAATGGTTAAAAAATTTGATATCAAAACCAATAGATACTTACCCCCACTGATAGAGATGTTAAATGTTTCTCCAGCTGCTGGTAGAAATTCAGATTCTTGTTTTTCCTCTTTAATTAGCTAAAGAGATGGAAAGAGCAGCAACTTAGCCAGAATGGAACTACAATAATTTACCAGCAAAACAAGATTTAAATATGATTACTCACTGACTAGATGACATGTCAAGTTATTCCAGAGAAGCTCTCAGATTCAAGTTTACACTAACATCTATGACATCCTTAAGAATTAACGCTCATCAGATAGTCATAAATAAAATCCAAAGTTATCAGAAATAACATGAAACAAATGTACATATCCACACTGGTAGCTCAGAAGATACTGAAGCTGAAAAATATTTTTCTTAGATACCTCAACTAAGAGTAGCCTGAGACACACAAAATATGTTTGAAATTACATTACATTTAGATCTTAAAGCAACTTTGCTTCCATACATCTAAAAACTTCTGTCCAATAGGTGTAGTTGTAAGAGCCTTTTGGTTGTAACTGACTCAGTTGTGGAAAAAAAAAATAATGCTTGGTGTCCTTATACAAATGCAATGTAAACAGTTATTTATCAATATACTCAAATTCAATTAGAGATTCTGTGTTCACTTCAACTAATCATACCTGGAACTGCAGGCTGGTCTGGTAAAAATGTACACAGTTCTGTTATAAATTTCTGAAACTAGCTGTAACACTGAGTAAAAATAAATTCAGTATCTTCTTTCTTTAGAAGAAAAGAAATATAATAGAGGCATACTGCTGGCAAATATTTTAAATGTTTTCTCTTCAATGCATAAAAGTTCAAAAGAAGACAAAAAATAATATATATCCGATTATAGAGGAACTTGAAAAAACACGTCTGTCTCACATGAGATAAAATTTTATCTTCTGTGCTCCTGTTACCTATACATTTGAATCTTAGCAACCAGTATTCAAAGTCAGGAGCATTTTTGAATCGGATAATTTTAGTGTAGCACACAGTACAGCATCATCTGTGAATGATGTTAAATTTAGTTAAATTAGTTAAAATTGACTATTATAGGAAAATAACCATAATCTTAATTCTTTCCCTAACAAAAAAGAAACATTTTAGAATTTAAAAACTGAAATAAACTTCTAAAACTTTTATGCATATTGTACTGATGGGCTCAGCTGTGTCCAGCTTTGTGACCCTATGGACTGTAGCCTGCCAGGCTCCTCTGTCCATGGAATTTTCCAGGCAAGAATACTGGAGAGGATTGCCCTTCCCTTCTACAGGGGATCGTCCTGACCCAGGCATTGAACTTGTGTCTCCTGCATCTCCTGCACCAGCAGGCAAATTTTTATACCACTGTACCACCTGGGAAGCACCGAGGAATAAATCAGATACTGATCTGATTAAATTCACTAACAAATTTGCCCTAAAGATCTTTTTTTCTCTTAATGATTTTTCAAATTTGCTTTCAAAAAACAACTAATAAACCCTTAATATGGACTTCTAAAATATACACAAAGCCAAAATATGCACAATTTATTATGTAATGTGCATCTTTAATGTCTAAACTACTCTGTTTTATTTTATATAAGTATAGCATCAACAGGATTAAGAAGATATGACCACCTTAAACATTTTTTTCAAATATTCTGAAAGCACATATTGATGACTACTGCTTTGTTACATACATATTTACCTATTAATTCATGAGTGGATTTCTAAACAATTCTCTATTTGTACAGAAATGGTTAAGTCCAGCTGTATATGAATCAAAGTATCTTTCTTGAACGTATCCTACAATTCTAGGTATTCCCAAAATTATTCAAACTTTTAGTAAGATTTTATCCATACCCTTTATTCTTGAGTTAAATAAATGCTTGAAGATCCACTTCTAAGGAAAATGTTTATATAATAATCATCTTGTAATGGTCTAAATTTACAGAGGAATTATTTTTATAACTTAGTAAAAGGCTCTAAGAAACTTTATATAGTCAGGATATCTCCATATCAAAAAGAACAATGAAAAAGTCAAATATGAGATGAGAAACAAGAACCTGTTGATTAATTTTCCAAGATGAAAGAAATATAATTAGAAAGCAAGAAAAGTAAATTATAGAATTATTTATTAGTGGTTTTAAAAAACCCAGAAAATTAAAAGGAAAAAAATTAATGATACAACTCTGTGCTCAAGGACTCTTTTTTTACCTAGTTATAAAAATGGTCGCTATAACTCAGGATGTATTTTCTAGTGAGTCAGAACAATCATATTATTAGTGAAATATTCTTTACTTGGGCTTCCCTTGTAGCTTAGATGGTAAAGCATCCATTCACCCACGATGCAGGGTGGATTCTTTATTTGGACTCAAAATTCAAGATTAATTCAGAGGCCTATGCCACTGATCGTGAGCCCTAAATGTTAAAAAGCCAAGAAAAAACATTAATGTTGCATGCAATGCAATGTGGATTTCTGAACAAAATCTCTTTTCAGTTTGACATCCTGATATACTCACATCAGCTGTTAATTTTAAACCAGATAATCCAGAAGCTAGGTCAGAGAACTGAAGAATTTAGAGATGGTGTATGTTTAGTCACTCAGTCGTGTCTGACTCTTTGTGACCCTGTGGACTGTAGCCCGCCAGGCCCCTCTGTCCACGGGATTCTCTAGGCAAGAATACTGGAGTGGGCTGCCATGCCTTCTCCAGGGGATCTTCCCAACCCAGGGGCTGAACCCAGGTCTCCTGCATTGCAGGTGGATTCTTCCCTCGGAGCCATCAGGGAAGCCCTTAGAGATGGCACTTCTGTCAAATTAGTAAACAGACTCCTATCTTAAGCATCTCTAAGAAAATATAGGCCAGCTTTATGCTGGAACATGCAGCCAAGAAATTTTCCATGTTTCACTGTGAGATAAACAAACCACATATTTTCCCCATGTTAAAGATGAGAAAAGTAAGTACCTCTCCCAAGAGCTGCTCTTCAGCAGCAGGGCTCTCCTCCCCGTCACCCTGCGCTACTTGGTCAGAGTCTTTAAGAGCCTTTGGTACACAAACAGTGACAGAGGGGGTTGAAAAACGCAGCATCAAAAGGTTATTAGGGAACAAGGAAGACAAAGGACCCAACCAACAACATTCAGAGCTAGTTTAATCACAAGAAGTTACACTAAGTAAATTTATTTGAAAAACATCATTAGAGGAAAAGCAAAGAGCCATTATTGCTAAGACCCAATCCCTTTCTCTTGCCAAATGAGAATTATTCATGTATTAAAAAATCTACAATTAGTATTTTTAAATTGTAAAGCAGTAAGACAGACAAAAATCTGCTAAATTATATTTTCTTCTTTATGATCTAGACCAAAATTTAGAAGGTAGCTATTTTTACAGGCCTTCTCTTACCACATCAGGTCCATCCACTTTGTTCAAGGCCAAAGCAATCTGAAATAAAGACAACAACTCAGCTACCAAACGGAGTTAACTCTATTTCAAGGCATAGAGCAAAAGTTTACCTACCACTCCATTCTCATTGGCAAAAATCCAAAAAAGTTCAAATCAGGGATAGCATGCTCAAGAACAGAGTAAAACGAGTGCAGAACCGATTCTCAATGATGCTGGTTTTAATTATGTAGATCTATTGCTCACATGTCATCTTACTCTGCTATTCAGTTGTAAAACTAACCTCAAAACAAGCATGTATTCTTCTACTCTGTCTTAAATAACCATTAAAAAAAATTTCTTCAGATACTCACTATGGAAAGAACATTCGGAGTATTTTGACAATCAAATTTTATCTTCTCATTTTTTGTTGTCAGGCATGCAGTAAAACTTTCACGTTAGTCTCTTCCAAATCAAGTTATAGCATGAAGAAGTTCAGACTAACAATAAAGTTAAATATAAAAAAAACTAAAGCAGTGAGCAAGAGCCACATGGCCAGTGGGCAGGGGGGCTCTGATGCGAGCCCAAGTCACTAATCTTCCCAGTGCTCAGCGCTGACTGAAACGCAAGGGATCCAACCTGCTGCACATGCACAATAACCCTGCGATGCCATGGAAAACCTGAGTCATTTTCAAAGAATGGCAAAGGGCTAATACAGATTACACAAAGAATCCAATATATTTCCTTCAAGGTTTTCAAGGTCAGAGTCTTTTAACTGCTGTTAGGCCAACACTGGAATAGTTATTAAGCTCCTCAGAGAAGAAAACTTAAAAACTGGAATATGACCTCCTGTTTTTAAAGAGCAATCTTTTTTTTTAACATTAAAATATTAAGCAAAAACAAAAAAAAAGAAAAAAAAATTAAGCAAACCATTTGGGCTTTTTGTTTATTCAGGCTCAGTACAGTAAAACACCTTTGTTCCAAAATATGTATTAATACTAGTTACCTGTGAGCTGGACTAACTCAATACACAGTTTGGGAATTGTGAGCTGAATGCATAAATAGCTGGGGTGGAAAACAGTACCCTAATTTTCATCACTTAAGCTGTAGACAATGCAGGGAAACAAACTTTTCCCTCTCTTTCCTCCAGAGCCATTGACTACTCATCCTCTCAAAAATCTAAGTGCTTTCCCAGTGTTTGAGGCTCACTGTCTCTTTTGTTTCAAGGCCCAACTGACACAACTCTTTAGATGAAGTTTAAAGATGGTTCTGGCAGCTTCTAAATTAGGATATTACCAATGAACAGTTTCAACTTTAACAACATGAATCCAAAACTCTGGTGACCAAGCATAAATTCTTATTAAATGTTTACTGAATGATTTGAAGTAATCTGCATAGAACATTAAAAAAAAAAAACAAAAAACACCTACATTACATAAATATTTCACTTGTGTAAGCACAGGCTTTAAAACTTCCCCAAAAGTTTACCTTCCTTCCTAGGTCTTCTTTTCTATATCCTAGAAGTTCAAGGTATTTTCCACGAGAATCATCCTCAAAGTTTACCTTAAAAAAAGACATATTCTTGAAATAAAGAACTGCATCTAAAGGCCCAATTTTTAATTAACTGCTCAAATTCCAAGTAGAATTATTTAAAATATCTAAAGTCTACTATATCAACTAGAAGCTTCACTGTAAAAGAATCCAAATAGTTTTTTTTAAAGAAGCTATTTTTAAAAAAATAGTGTGTACTAGTAATTAATTAGCCAAGTTGAATAAAGCTTACTTTTAAAATAATATTTGCAAAAACAAACTAAATCATGTCCAAAGGCTACATGAATGCAAAACTCACATTATGTGAAATATTCAACGTCACATCCTAAAACTTTCTTGAAACTAATATTTACAAAATATAAAAATGAGTTAAACATTATTGCATTCAAGAGCTCTTTTCTTTGCAAAACTCAGACTTGGGAAACAGACATTCCAGTGGAGACAAAATAACCAAAAAAAAAAAATTATATTTGCTATTTTACTGTCATAAATGCAACTCAGTAAAAGGGATGAGAAATGCCTCTAACCTCTCCCCTCTACATGTAGTCCCTCTTCCCCCATTGTCTTTAATTGGAAATTAAACACGCTATGTTTTTATTATACTCAGCTCTATGTTCTAATTTTAAAATAGGTTTGCTGAATGTTATGTCTCTTAAAAACACTTAAGCACTTAAAAACATTTAGCATATTATTTAAAAAGCATTTCATATTAGGCTTTTCAAAGCCAAGAAAGAAGAACTCTTGACATAAAGTATTATTTCACATGCTTTTCATAAGGTTTTCTTTAATTTCATCACGAGATTCCCCCAAACCATATTGTCCCTGCTGTTTCTTTGACAGGAAGACAGGTTTAGAATATGATGGGAACAGTTAAATTTGCAGGTAACGAAGTAAAGCTGCTTAACACCAACTTTACCTTCAAAAAGGACCACACGTGTTTTTCAAACTCAGTCTGAGAAGCATCGATCTTCCTCTGGCAGTAACTGACGAATCCCTGCGACTGCACGGCCTGCTGCAGCTGGTCCGATCGGCAGAGGAACTCCTTCTCCGTCACCACCTGACTGACGAACACGTGGTGCTGCTGCGGCTGCGGCTCGGCCCCCGGCTGGGGCTGCGTTCTGACATTCGCAAAGGTGACCAGTTTGCCTCCGAACTGGAACAGGACGAGGAAACAAACTCAGCTTGAGACACAAGGACGTGGCCCCCTAACGTGCTTCTTGTAAACCTGCTAAAGGAAAGAACTGTGACCTACACACGTCTCCCTCTGCATGCGATTCGCTGATGCTGCTGTCCATACTCCACGATCTGACCCCAGCCTCCAGTTCTCACTCCTCTTCACACCACTCCCCCCTAGATGCAATGTCCTAGGAGCTGCACCCCCCAGTTTCTCACCTACTTGCTTTCACTCACTTACACATACTCAATGTGACTCCTCCTCAAGGCCTGCGCAAAGGTCACCTCTGCCACCCCAGATGCCCTCAGTATATTACATTTATCTCTCTCTCCTTTGATTCAACTATTAGCTGTACGTATCTGCCTCACCTTCTACTCTAGGCTCTAAGTTTTAAAAGGGAGTGGATATGCTGCTATGAAACATGCCATTTGGCATAAGCTCAAATAAGGATTATTTGAGCTGGACAGCGAAGCCTGGCATGCAGCAGTCCTTGGGGTCCCAAAGAGTCAGACATGACGAAGCAACTGAACTGAAGGAATACCGAGAAATAGCAGGAGCAAGGAGGACACTCTGACCTCCTCTTTTCTCTCTGAAAGTAGGAGATGAAACTCCCATGTGAGATTTCCTCCTTTTGCCAGGAGGAAAAAAAACACTCATCTTCAGAGATGGGGAGCCCAGGACGGTAGAACTCTGCACAAACAGAACTTGATAAATAGAAATCACCTCCCTCCATCTCTCTGTGTATTTTAGTTACTGGTCCAGGACTGCCGTTCTTGGCTCAACCGAGTCAAGCAGCACTTTCGCTGTGCCACGCCTTTGGGTCTTCACTTCTCTACGGGGCTCCCACGCACAGGTCTGCTATCATTCTCGTAGTAAGTAGGCTCAGAACTCTTCCTCTGGCCTCTCACAGTCATTCCTCAGCTTCAGGGATTGATTTCTTCTTATATCTCTTTCATTTCTTCTTTTTACATTGCTATTTTTCTGCCTAATTCTTTTCACACTGAACTGTATGACTGCATGTCTATAGCTTGTTCTTCCCCCCTCCAATCCATGCTACATACTATCAGTTCAGTTCAGTTACTCAGTTGTGTCTGACTCTTTGCGACCTCATGGACTGCAGCACACCAGGCCTCCCTGTCCATCACCAACTCCCGGAGTTTACTCATACTCATGCCCACTGAGCTGATGATGCCATCCAACCATCTCATTCTCTGTCGTCCCCTTCTCCTCCCTCTTTCAATCATTCCCAGCATCAGGGTCTTTTTCAATGAGTCAGTTCTTCACATCAGGTGGCCAAAGTATTGGAGTTTCAGCTTCAACATCAGCCCTTCCAATGAACACCCAGGACTGATCTCCTTTAGGATGGACTGGTTGGATCTCCTTGCTGTCCAAGGGACTCTCAAGAGTCTTCTCCAACACCACAGTTCAAAAGCATCAATTCTTCAGCACTCAGCCTTCTTTATGGTTCAACTCTCACATCCATACATGACCATTGGAAAAACCGTAGCCTAGACCGGACGGACTTTTGTTGGCAAAGTAATGTCTCTGCTTTTTAATATTCTGTCTAGTTTGGTCATAGCTTTCCTTCCAAGGAGCAAGCATCTTTTAATTTCATGGCTAAAGTCACCATCTGAAGTGATTTTGGAGCCCCCAAAAATAAAGTCTCTCACTGTTTCCCCATCTATTTGCCATGAAGTGATGGGACCAGATGCCATAATCTTAGTTTTCTGAATGTTGAGTTTTAAGCCAACTTTTTCTCTCTCCTCTTTCACTTTCATCAAGAGGCTTTTTAGTTCTTCTTCACTTTCTGCCATAAAGGTGGTGTCATCTGCATATCTGAGGTTATTGATATTTCTCCCAGCAATCTTGATTCCAGCTTGTGCCTCATCCAGTCCAGCATTTCTCATGATGTACTCTGCATATAAGTTAAATAAGCAGGGTGACAATATACGGCCTTGACATACACCTTTTCCTATTTGGAACCAGTCTGTTGTTCCATGTCCAGTTCAAACTGTTGCTTCTTGACCTGCACACACATTTCTCAGGAGGCAGGTCAGGTAGTCTGGTATTCCCATCTCTTTCAGAATTTTCCACAGTTTGTCGTGATCCACACAGTCAAAGGTTCTGGCATAGTCAATAAAGCAGAAATAGACGTTTTTCTGGAACTCTCTTGCTTTTTTGATGATCCAGCGAATGTTGGCAATTTGATCTCTCGTTCCTCTGCCTTTTCTAAACACAGCTTGAACATCTGGAAGTTTACGGTTCACGTATTGCTGAAGCCTGGCTTGGAGAATTTTGAGCATTACTTTACTAGTGTGTAAGATGAGTGCAATTGTGCGGTAGTTTGAGCATTCTTTGGCATTGCCTTTCTTGGGATTGGAATGAAAACTGACCTTTTCCAGTCCTGTGGCCACTGCTGAGTTTTCCAAATTTGCTGGCATATTGAGTGCAGCACTTTCACAGCATCATCTTTCAGGATTTGAAACAGCTCAACTGGAATTCCATCACCTCCACTAGCTTTGTTCGTAGTGATGCTTCCTAAGGCCCACTTGACTTCGCACTCCAGGATGTCTGGCTCTAGGTGAGTGATCACACCATCGTGATTATCTGGGTCATGAAGATCTTTTTTGTATAGTTCTTCTGTGTATTTTTGCACCTCTTCTTAATATCTTCTGGTTCTGTTAGGTCCATACCATTTATGTCCTTTATTGAGCCCATCTTTGCATGAAATGTTCCCTTGGTATCTCTAATTTTCTTGAAGAGATCTCCAGCCTTTCCCATTCTATTGTTTTCCTCTATTTCTTTGCACTGATCCCTGAGGAAGGCTTTCTTATCTCTCCTTGCTATTCTTTGAAACTCCGCTTTCAAATGGGAGTATCTTTCCTTTTCTCCTTTGCCTTTCGCTTCTATTTTCATAGCTGTTTGTAAGGCCTCCCTAGACAACCATTTTGCCTCTTTGCTACATACTAATCTTCCTAAACAACATCATAAACGTTCTAAATCTTCCTAAACTTCCTAAACAGACGGTTGATTACATCGCTTGTAAATTCATTCTTGATTTAATTAATCTCTCATCCCTAGTGCTGCTCTTCTCCACTATCTGCTCTCCTGTCTCTGAATCTGCACTTTTGCTTGTGACTTTCCACTTTACTTACTGAATCCTAACCAACCATCTAAGTTAGTTCTCTACTTCCCAAAGTAATTAAAACTTATTATTATAAAATTATGTATGGATAAGGTGTAAAAGAAAACTCAAACTGTACAGAAAAGTCTCCCCGCCCCCCAATACACACTATTTGAGACACAGACTCTATCTAGTTTACAGGTGTGTTTCCAGCCTAGGATGGTGCCTGACAGAGGATGTTCACTATATATTTATCTTTGGAATGAAAAGTGAATGTCCGTTCACTAGTACTGAAGTATTATGAAGGTAATAACTAACACTCCCTCTTCCCCACATGGGTTTGGAACCAAGAATGAGACAGAGAATCAGAATGTCAGCTTTAGTGCGGTCATAAGTGCTGCAAGGTCACAGGCTCTAGATTAGATGCGCAACCACAGTGGACCTAGTAACAACTAGCATGCAGCACCCTCCCCCGCCCCAAAAAAAGAAAGGAATGCAGGAAGGAGAGATAGAGAAGGATGACAAGTACAATGAAGTGGGGCAGCGGGAACAGCACAAAGGTTGCAAAACATTAGCTGAATGTACTCAATACCACTGAACTGTTATATTTTAAAATGGTTTACATGGTCAATTCTATGTTATGTATATTTTATCACAATTTAAAAAAAAAGGGAGTAGGTTCCACTTTTCCTGAGAAGTCTTTCTGAATGATGAAAACTCATAAACATATCTCAAACTCTGCCCTCTTCCATCTGAGCGATCTTATGATAACACTTTGTCCTTGGTGTTTATGGACCATAGAAACAAATGCACCTACTGAAAAGGAAGCACCAACAGGCCTTCGGATCCATTTGGGTGGCTTCTTCAGAGGCAACACGATACTATGTGGGGTCGTCTGCTGAGGAATTTGTAATGGGGGAAGGGGCTGTCCTGTGCCGAAGGGGTCAAGATTCCCAAAAGATGATGAGAGCTAAAAAATAAAGCGGGATTTCCATAACTTATATGAAGACTATGTCACACGTTTTCAAGTCATACTGAATAAATGTTTTTCCCACAATTCTCCAAGTAACTGGTATCGCTGATCAGTAAAGTGATTTTCAAAATAATTATGCAATAAGATGATTCTTTTCAGGTGTTGTAATAAAAAACTTAGTATTTCCTATTACCTTGTCAACTTGTTTCTGCCTTAAACCATCTGTGCTCCCTCCCATGATAGAATAAACGCTGATACGCCCATCAAAGGAAGCAGCTGACAAGACAGCAGGATTTCTGGGACACCACTGAATATCAAAGCACCACTGTGTGTTGGTGGGAAGTTCATACAACACCTAGACCAAAAAAAAAGTACAGGCACTTTATAGCCCAAATACCTGAATTACTATGATCAACAAGTACAACTTTAATTAAACATTTACTTTTAGAAAGTGTACAGCCAGGAAAAACAACAATTTAAAGTACAAGAAAAGTTCATTATGACAAAAACGAAAGGTGATCAAAATTTTGACCAGATTTGGAATAAGAACCTTTTAAAAACTGAGATTTTCCTATTTTTATTGAAATTGTAATAGAAGAGGCATCTGAAAGATCAGAATACTGTATTAGGATCAACTTGCTGAACTCTAAAAGGGTCCTATCCAACTGACTTTGCTGGCCAAGATCCAAAGACCCACCTTTAAATCATTTGAAGATCAAATTTCAAAAACAAAGCTTGGGGTGAAGGGGGGGATGGGATGACCTGGGAGATTGGGGCTGACATATATACATCACTATGTATAAAACAGATTACTAACTGTGAGAACTACTGTATAGCATGGAGAACTATACTCAATGCTCTGTGGTGGCCTAACTGGGAAGAAAATTCACAAAAATGGGGACACGTGTACATGCGTAGCTAATTCACTTTGTTGTGCAGCAGAAACTAACCCAATGTTGTAAAGCAACTATACTCCAATAAAAATTTTAAAAAAAATTCTTGAGAAGGAAGAATTCACTGAGAAGACTGGCTTCTTTCTTGTTAAGTGAGAAAACATGTACACATCATTCTTATCGCTACAGAATCAAAACAGAATGTGGCATAAACAGTTTTCTTTACGAGGAACAGAATATAGAAAAACTATTAAAAATGGCTGATATAAATAATGTAATAATTGTTTACTAACTTTACAATGTAATCATGTAATAACTGTTGCTAACTCAAAGTTAGTGTGATGCTAACTGATGCTCTTAGGAGCATAAGTTTTATGGGTTTAAGAAATAAGTCAAATTAGCTTAATTTGCACTTCATGTAACATTTTAAATAATGTTTTACTTCATAAGGAAACAGAATTAAGTGAAAAGGCATTTAGCCTGCTCATTTAGCTTATCCATCTAAATTTCTATAAATAGAACACATGACAAATATTTCATGATAAAGTATTATATTCTTGCTGTACAGTTCAGAAGAGAGATTAAAAATCTACATCCACTGATTTCCAAAAATCAAAGAGGACCTTCAGGACCCAAACCTTGAACACTCCTACTCTGAGGACACTGATTTCCAGAAAACACACTAAATAAACCCAACCAACTATTTCTGAGTCTAGATAAATGCCTTTTACTGGAAATGCGGGGTTGGGGTGGGGTGATTACTAGGTTCATATACATCATTTTCAATGACTGATATTTCCAAATGAAAACAGCTGGGTTTAGATAAAGTCTCCGCTAGGTTAACATTTCATACACACCTCCATCTACTTTCACATTCTTAACTTTAATTATGTACTAAAGAATTCACATGGAAATTTTCTTATTCAGCTACAGTTAAATATTACAATCACTCCAAGTCTGAGAAATATTTCCTCTCCATACCTCTCCTGTGTTTGGGTTGGAGCACAGAATCTTAGCATCTTTTCCACAGCTCAGCAACAATTCAGGATCTGCCATGCTCCAAGCAATTGCCAAAATCCCCCTTAAAAACACAAAGATGAAATTTTTAATCTTGAGAAAATCAAATCTGCAAATTACTTCTGTCGAGGCTTTGGAGAGACACACTGCTAAGAGAAGTACAATTTCACATAATCTTTCTGGAAAGCAATTTAGCAATGGCTATGCTCTGTGATCATTACAAAGATGTTCAATATAGAGTATAGTGTAAGATGGCAAAAAAATGAAAACAAATGCCCAACACCATGGTCTACACAGGGCTTTCCTGGTGGCTCAGCAGGTAAAGAATCCACCTGCAACGTGGGAGACCTGGATTTGATCCCTGGGTTGGGAAGATCCTCTGGAGAAGGGAATGGCTACCCACTCCAGTATTCTGGCCTGGAGAATTCCATGGACTGTATAGTCCATGGGGTTGCAGAGTCAGACATGATTGAGTGACACTTTTACTTTCAAACACAGTAGCATTTTCAGTAAATGTTTTGAAAAATTCAGATTAGCATCCTCTGCAAAAATTTAAAAAATCCTGTATCCTACCATCCAGAAATAAGTACTATTATATTAATAGTTTGTTTTTCTACATTCATGCCTCTGCTATTTAGAGATGAAAGAAAAGTTAACATTACCAGACCATGAAGAAAAATACTAGAAACTAGAATTATGTCTGTGTATTTCGTAAATCAAAAACATACAAATAGTCCTCAATTATTCTGAAAACATTATAGTAATTCTAAGATTTTTTTTTTCAATTTCCAAAATACAGGTAAACCTCACCATCAAGGTATACATAACTCTTCTTTTCCCCAAAAGCTGTTTTTAATATGATGATATTTCTTACAATCTAAGTCCTCTCAGAATCAGAAAAATACACTATAGGAAAATAACTCAAGTTATTTAAGAATGCCTTTGCTTCCAACATTTTATTTTTTAAGCATTAAAATCTTTATAAAAATTGTAAGCATAGTGCGATGTACACCCTTACACTTCTCACCTAGATTCATCAATTTGGCCACATTTACTTTAGGTCTTTGTATTTCGCACTCTCTATATATATTATATCTGTCAAATGCAGATTGTTACATGACACCTCTACACTTCTCTCTGGTGATAAGAACCTTCTTCTATATACAATCACATACTGAAAATGTTATTTTTATGCAATACTCTAAATAGACAGTCCATATTCAAATTTCCCAACTGTAGCAACGCATGTGTGTGTGCTTAAGTCGCTTGCTCGACTGTTTGCAACCCCATGGACTGTAGCCTGCCAGGGTCCTCTGTCCATGGGATTCTCTAGGCAAAAATACTGGAGTAGGTTGCCATGCCCTCCTCCAGGGGATCTTCCCGACCCAGGGATTGAACCTACATCTCTTATATCTCCTCTATTGGCAGGTGGGTTCTTTACCACTAGCGCCACCTGGGAAGTCCATTTAGGAATAATGGACTCTTAACTGTCTCCTCTCTTTAGAATCCAATTATGCGTGTCAAAAATTTCAAGGCGCATCAAGAATGCCTTTAGATATCAATATCATATTTAATATCACAAGTTAAGGAACATATAAATTCTTAGCAAGTATTAAAAAAAATCACTGAACTACAGAACTGAAAGGACCTTAAAGATTATATAATCCAACTCTTGCATTTACTAGAGGGAGAAAACAGAAATAGAGAGGTTGATTTGCTCCTGGCACCCAGTATGGTATTCTGTCTTGCTAAACTGCGACCACTCTGAAAATTGGCAGTAGAATGTAATGTTAAGAGCATAGATACAATGACCAGGATGTTTGAGTTGGAAGTCAGCAGATGACTAGTTTTGATCTAAACCAAGTTTAGCCTTGCCAAGCTTCAATTTCCAATGTGTAAAATGGGATAACAGCATTTACACTACAGGTTTACTATGAGTCTTAATCAAGCTAACATTTGGAAATTAGGGACTGATATGTATACACTGCTATATTTAAAATAGACACCTAACAAGGACCTGTTGTATAGCACAGAGAACTCTGTTCAACACCGGGCAGGGATTTTTGTGGTATTACTGAATCCTAATACACTGGTTGGTATGTGTTCAATAAGCAAATGTTTAATAAATAAATAAAACCTTACCAAACATGGGAAAAACATTAAAACTTCTCAGAATCACCCCTTCTTTACTAAAAAGCTGACTGAAGCATAATATCTAAATAGGATTACATTGTGACCAGAGTCTTTTCTCCTTTATAAGAAGCTCAAGGAGAGGTCACAAACTTTAAGACTTCTCAAAGTGTGTAATTCCACCACACAGGGGGAAAAAGGAGTTTAAAGCTTTAGTTTATATATCCCTAAAAAGGAAAGAAGAAAAAAGCCCAAAGCACTGAAAATACTTTAACACTAAAAGAGATTTATTTCTTGTTTAAAAACACTGAACAAAACATGCATAAACTCCCTGGGTATCTGAATATAAATGACAGGAAATCTGCACAATTACAAACTTAAAAAAACAAAATTCTTTTTCGGCCACTCTGTCCACCTTGTAGGATCTTAGTTCGCATGCCCCTCACAGTGGAAACACAGAGCCCTAACCACTGGACTGCCAGGGAATTCCCACAAACTAAATTTAATGCTACTAAGGTTAACACAAGACAATTCTCATGTTTTTTAGAGCATCCACACATTTATTAAAATTGAAGGCAGATGGAGAAGGAAATGGCAACCCACTCCAGTATTCTTGCCAGGAGAATCCCACGGACATAGAGGATCCTGGAGGGTGACAGTCCATGGGGTCACAAAGAGTGAGACGCGATGAGCAAGTGAGCATACACGAAAAAAAAAAAAAAAAAAATTGAAGGCAGAATGAACCACTTAATATCTCAAAAATGTTTGCTTTTAAATTAAGATAAACACTCAGAAGTAAAACAAACTTTTCAGTTGTTGCTTGACATTAACATCATGGAAGACTCTTCATAAACATGATGAATCAAATAAAGATCAAACTGTATAATGTCCCAAAGATCCAAGAGTTGTCCCAAAGAGCTATGATTCACTAGAATTTTGATCTATTACCTATTATTTGGAAATAAGTTGTAGAAAATCCATAAACACATTTTCATGTTTTTGTGATATGATTTGGCTACCATTTTTCGGTACAAAAAATCAGATGACTATTGCTTAAAATAGAAATGAACTATTTATACTAACTTTCATGAGACAGAGACGAAGTAGATTCCCTAATTTTATAAAATTATCTGATAATTCAAAGCAATAAGTAAATACATTTCTTACAATTCACAAATCAAGCTTTTTGGAAGAGCAGCAAGATACCTGGCATGGTTTTCCAGGACACGGAGCGGAGAGGAGGCAAAGCGAAGGTCCCACATCTGGACCACTGGCAGCCTGTCATCCTCAGAGGCGAGGACCATCTGAGTGGCAATGTCAGGATGCCACGCCAGCCCGGAGCAATGCATCTGCACATAGTCAAGGCTCACATCTTATCAATCACACTACTTTATGAAAAGCCAAAATGAACACGAGGAATGTATGTTTGTTGAAGCAAATAGTAGAAAACATCAGCTCAGGCTTATGAAAAAAATATTCTTACTTATGTATTCATTATTTTATTATTTTCATTTATTTAAAATTTGTTTTTTAAAAACCTGCTAAACTATTAAATTCTATTAAACACTCTTAAACAGTGGTCTTAAACAAAAGAGTTTAAATGTTTTCAAATCATCCAACAAATCATTCCAGGCCAGAGAAATTCTATACCACAAATGAGTTGTCCTGTCAAAATTGTAATAAGGGGAAAAGTTTTATATAAATTTAAAATTTAATACTTTTAGAGAAATGAAGATGAGAAGATTTTTAAAAAATTAATACCTTTCCTCTGCTTTATCAGAAAAATCAAGATAAAGTGACTAAAGCAACAACTACTGTTTAAATTTTCATATGGGATAAATTAACACTATTACTGAGAAATACTTGGAAGCTCAGATCCTGTTAAGTGTTCTAGAAGGTGACTGAAATGCTTATTGCGTACTTTATTTCACTGACACTTGTTTTAAAACTCCTGACTCACTGAAAAACAATACCTTGAGGAAATATTCTTATAGTGTTTTCTCATTGCTATTGTGGTTTTTAAATTATATATGTATTCTCTGATTTAGGCAAACTCGCTTTTTAAATGTTCAACCAAAAACAGTAATTAAAAACATATTAATAAGGCAAGCCCTAAAGTGTGTCTAAATTACTTTATAACATATGATGACATAATATTAATGAATCTGTAAGATTAAAACATAACATGTTATACAACAGCATCTACTGAACAAGTGGGAGAATACCAGTTCATTTCAGCACTGCCTAATCAGAAAAGAGGAACCCAAGAGTCTGGAAACTATGGCTTCATAGTCATAAAATTACTAGGAGGGAAAAATTTTACATTCTAGTTGCTATAATACTTTGGAACAGCTGACAAAGCAAAACAACTAGTATATCATGGAATAACTCCTTTGATTAACCAATCTTTCTCTTCATCATTAAGATAGGTTTAGTAGGAATTTTATTATTTTCCCCAAAGGGAAAAACAACCTCTCATTCCAACATGATTGGTCCGTAAGAAAACAGGATTTGACTTTATAGAAATCTGATTTGTTGCCAACTCTGACAAACAATATAGGAATAGCTATAGCAGAAATAAAACATGTTTCTCACAAATTAATCACATACTTACCCTGTTACTATGATCACTGACTTTGATGATAGGTTCGTTTTTTCTAAGATCCCACACAGTGGCCCGGCCACTGGGACTGGCTGATGCCAAAATATGCTGAACTTGTCTGTTCCACGCAATGCAGCTGATATCTTCTGGGGGCTGTAAGGAATAAACTACTAAGAACCATTTCTCAACTGTAATCAAGTTTAACTACAAAATCTAATTCTTCTTTTGAGAAAATGGATTACTTAAAAATCTGATCTATTCCTTCCATAAATTTATTTTTATATTCTTAAGTTCTCAACATACACAGTTTAAGGCTCAGGTATATACCAATTCAAGTACTTTACCTTGTCTATTCACCAGCCACTTATTGAGCTCCTGTTACAAATCAAGCACTGTTTCTTTACTTTGCAACTGCTCCATGGAAGATAATGGACCACAAAGTAGATGCTGGTCAATGTGACAGAAATCTAGGCAGAGCAAAAGTTACAGCCTAGACCTAGAAAACCATATACTATCATTACGCTAGCTCTCAGATTGCCAAAATGTTAGGGCCTGTTTTAATAGCCACTGAAATCAAATAGTCAATACAGTCTAAAGAAGGTGGAGATGACTGTTCTTTCTCAGCTTATTAGAATTATATAGGAAACAGGTTGTGTTTCTTTTTTTGTTTTAAGTAAGTTTCCTCTCTATGATTTTTATTCTGAGGTTGGATATTGCTAAAATACTATATAATATAGAACACTATACTACATAAAATATTATACCTAGGAAAACTTTAAAATATTAAAGACTATTTTATTTACCCTCACAGTCTAGTACCTCAAACAGTGCCTGGGAGATGGCAAGTACTAAATAAATATTTACTGTTAAAGGACTTGCTGATACTCTAAAGAAACATATTTATTAACACTTGATCATGCCGAAGAAAAGTCAATGACATTTAAACACTGATTTTAAACAGATGTATTTTGTGTGAAAAAACAAATAAGTGCAGAAAAACCAATTTTGGTTCTTTTGATTACATTGAAATCAATGTAATACCTGCGTTTTGGCTCCTGGTGTCATTGGAGTTGCAAAATTATTTAGATCCCAAATGTAGATTTCAGATTCGTTAGCACCAGAGGCCACCAGATTAGTCTGCAATAAGAAAGAATTAGCAAATAAACATCACTTACAAATAATGAAGAGAATTCAGAATAACCCAATTTGGAGCTGGAAAGATCTGTAAGTTTTCACAGACACTGAGAACAGCCAAGGACATGGCCGGTCAGGAAGGAAGCAGAGTGGGCTGGATGCAGAGAGTAACATGGAAACTTACATTACCATATGTAAAATAGACAGCCAACCAGAATTTGTTGTCTGATTCAGAGAACTCAAACCGGCTTGTTAACAACCTAGAGGGGAGGGATGGGGAGGGAGGTGGGAGGTATGGTTCAACTGGGAGGGGACATGGGTAAGCCTATGGCTGAACACAATACTGTAAAGGAATTACCCTTCAATTAAAAATTAATTAATTAATTTTAAAAATCTTTCAGTTTTAAGGCATATAATTTTTCTGTTTAATTTAAAAAATCAAAATGCATGAACCCCTAAAAACTATGTATAACAATCTGAAATTTAATCAGTTTTCTAAAGAAACATATTGTAAAACTATTAAACTGAAAAAGATAACACATCTACTGGCATTTCAATATAAGACATTAAATAATTATATGGATAAATTCTTATATGGCGATTATTGCCTGTGGTTTGGATCTCTGGAAGGGGATCTGATTGTGGGAGACAAAAATAGGTCACCCTGTTGGCCTTCAAATAGCTGAATGCTAAAATAATGGTGTCTATCCCAGGCACTTCAAAGTCAGCCTCTGGAGCTGGATCAAGATGAGACTAGTAAACTCTCTTGTCTCACATCCTCATGTATTTACTTATTTAAAAAAAATTTTAAACTGAAGTATAGTGGACTTATTTCAATTAAAAAAACTATAGTTTCTCCATGGCTAATTCATGTCAATGTATGACAAAAACCACTACAATATTGTAAAGTAATTAGCCTCCAGTTAAATAAATTAAAAACAAAACAAAACTATAGTTTCTGGTGTAAAGTGACCCAGTTATATATCTATATATATATATATATATATATATATACATACACACATATATTTCCATTATAGTTTATTATAGGATATTGACTATATTACTAGTTCCCTGTGCTACACAGTAGGACCTTGCTGTTTATCTGCTTTATATATAGTAGTTTATATCTGCTAATCCCAAATTCTTAATTTATCCCTCTCCAATCCCCTGTCCCCCTTGGTAACTATAAATTTGTTTTCTGTGTCTGTCCTCACATATTTGTATTTCATGTATGCTCCATCGTGCGTCAGGTGGTAGTATTTCTAGGTAAACTACGTTGTGTACCTTTTAGATCAAAAAGACCCTAAAATTGTGTTATGAAGTCCAGGAAGACAACGAGGTTCCTAAAATGACCTTCATCCTTTACTGTTCACTCTCATTAATCTACTATAACAACTGACATACAACACTGAAAATAGAGGAATTCCATGGCAGTAGCCACCTATGATATAAGACACGAACCAAAAACCAGCAGTTGTTGGAAATTAGCTATCTGAAGAGTTGGCACCATAAACCGTAGAAATGAAGAAGTTTGGGCTTCTGTATGTCTATATCTAAAATATCTATTTATAATACAAGAAAAATAACTATCAAACTTTTTTAAGACAATATTTATTTTCTGATTATACCCCAATATCCTATTAATGCAAGATCTTTATTAATGTATACATTTCTACAATTAACATCCAGTAATGTTTACAATGGCAACAGTACAGACTCTTAATTGCCCATTAAATTTATACTATATTTATGTATATATCTTATTATTTGATACAGTAGTAATCTCTTTGACATAAATACATTTAGCACTAATAAAACAACAGATTAACCCACACACAACAGCACCAGCCTAATGCTGAACTAGCACAAATTTTTTTTTAATTTTTAAAAATATTTTATTTACTTGTTTATTTGGATGTACCAGGTCTTAGCTGTGGCATGGAGCACCTTTAGTTGTAGCATGTGGGATCTAGTTTGACCAGGGATCAAATCTAGGCCCTCCTCCATAGGGAATGCAGAGTCTCAGCCACTGCACCACCAGGGAAGTATCTAGACAAACTTTTAAAAGGCAAGGTTTCCAACCTCTGATGTGCCTAATATTTTAAAAATGTCCATAAGATGACATGACATCTCCACACTTCTAGAACTAAACCTATCACCCTGATCCGTTCCCTGGGGTTAGTATATTACTCAGCTGAAGCCAACTCTGAACCTTTCATTCTTCATACAAATACACTCACTCATCAACCTGCAGAGGCACAGTTTTAGCTTTCTCCAAGACTGAGGCACAGTAAATTCATATACTTATTTCAAATAAGCAGCGCGTATCTCAAGAAATATGAATAAACATCAAAAGTCTAACCTGGAAAATGTTCACATCCAACGCTCTCACTGGGCCAGTATGCTTGTCATTCTGGGCAATCACAACTTCCTTATCCCCAGTGATAATTTTAGAGGGATCATAAAGAATAATATTTCCGTTTTCACCACCTGCAATCAGGACTCCAGAGATATTTCCTTTGGAATCCATCTTATGAGGTCCCCAAATCAACTTGTGGTACCTTTAAAAGAAAATGAGCAAAAATACTCTTTTTTGAAGTCAGGTAAACTTAGAAAATAATTTGGAAATTATACATTTAAGCTTTTTCGTAAGTACACCAAAAACACTGCTTCTCCTCTATCCCTGGTAACTGTACATAACTTGGTGAAATGGCATTTTAGTTTTTATTTTTACTCATGTTTCACTTTGTAACCTTGAAGGGTACAAAAACTCTTGCACAGCTAATACAAGAAAGTATACTTGATTTGTGTGTCAGAAGATAAGAGCCTAAGAATGGATTTACCATTTAGAATCTGTGAGACCCTGAGCCAGTTACTTAATCTCCCTAAGCTGCTTTTGATTCATTTATAAAATAGAGCTAATCAACCACTTCCCCTGATTTTATTTGACTACAGAAGTACTCAGTAACATGTCATCTGTTAAATAGTAAAGCAGTTAAGGGAGTCATCTGAAATTTTCTAAGCAAAATAACATATTCTGACAGTAAAAAGGTGATATCAAAATTATATCTATTATGACATAATTCTCCACCCACTGGTGGAGAATAAAAGATTACAATTTGGTATGGAAATGGCATGGAGATAATATAACAATGGTAGTGAGTAGAAAAACTGCCAGATGAAAAGTATCTGGGGTTCCCAGTACAGTGGGAGGGCTTGGATGATGTAAGCCATCCCACGGGAGACGCCGTGATTTGAACTGTATTGTTAGCCGAGGTACAATCTCTTCACCAAAATTTGCCAAGGTATTAAGGCTATAAAGCACATTTTACTACTGAAATTAAATATCCTTCTATATAGCTTAAATACTTGGAAATCTACCTATCTAAATACCTATCATATCAGAAACCAAGTCAATAAAATTCTCTGTGAAATGTAATTTGAAATATACATAAGTAGATGGGGGAAAAAGCAACCTCCATTCAGAGAAAATCACTATTAACATTTTAATATTCATCTAACTGCTTTTTTCTAGTCGTGCCTACCTTTTTCTGTAAAGAGGTAAGATAAAAAAAGCAAAAGAAAGTAACTCTACTATATCATGAGGGAAAAAATACTAGAAACTAGAGCCTTTCCTTCTTACACACAACAGTCAGTAATAAAAGAAAATTCAACAGAACATATAGACACTTTTTAAACTTCTATCTAAACAACTCATATAATTTTTCACAAAATATGTCACTAATGGTATTCCTTACAATTTCATAATGGAACACTTAAAGACACACTAGGCATGAACCACAACATATAATCAAATAATCATGTAAATTTCAGGTTGAATCTCATACCTGTGAGAAGAAGAGAACGTGGCACAAGATTTCATATCCAAGGATGGATCAGAAAGGTCTAATTCAAATATCTCAAGAGAAGCACTGGTACTAAACGTTGCATCCAATTGTTGGGCAGATGTTCCTATAGAAAATATATTCATGGTAACTACACACGCAAAAACAAAAAGACTCAGAGAAAAACATACAAAATAGAAATTAAATGCATGTTTTTCAATTATCCGATTCATGAATGCTACATTAATGACTGAAATCTCAGCACATATACCATTGGGCAGATGCTTACATTACTACAACAGTAAGATTCTGATGCAAGGCTCAGAGATGATGTTTCTAAGAGTCGGTAGTGCAGACAATTTTTTAAGTCTATAGATAAACCTCTGAAAGAACAGTTCCATGCTTATAGTCACAAATGATATAACTTCAACTCTGTTTATATAAAAATGGAGCATCAAAACTGTTGTTCATTCACTCAAACTGGTATTTATTAACTTTTTTACATTTTATCTATTGTGCTTAATACCGGAGGAATAAAGATAGAGCACAGTTCTGAAGTGAGGAAGACGCTATAAATGTAATAGACCATGATTATCACTATGATGTACAAGCATGTAAGAAGGCCACTGAACTCAGCTGACAGGAAGGTTGCATGTATCTTGTCAGGAAAGGAGAGGCTGTCTAGAGGAGCTGAAGCTTGACCTGAATCTTAAAGGACAGGTATAAATAAGTCAGATGTGGAAAAAAAGAAATTAGGTGACTCATACTATCGTCTCTCTGTTGAACTTACCTGTAGCTAGGTAAATGGGATGATTCTGTGCAGGGCTCCATGCCTGCATGGCGGTACGATCTACTTCCTTTAACTTCATCCTGCTGAAGAGAACATTCCACATAGGAATATAATAAACATGTAAGATGGAACATTTTTTAACATAGGAATATACTGGACAAACCAATACATTAATAGTAATGCTGGAATGCCAATAAATCAAATTGGTCTAGGGATCATTTGTTGGGAAATGTTGACCATTTGAAAGAAACTTGTTATTTTGAGACAAGTACAGGGCTATTCTGTTTACAGATTATCATCCTTCAGTTGAAAAATCAGTCTGGAAGGAAACGTGCAAAAACAGGGATAGCATGCGGTTAATTAGTCTTGGCATACAGTATGCTTCTCAGTCAAGATAAGATGGGCGGCAGTGTACCATGGGTAAGAGAAGGCATGTAATAAATTAGGTGCGCTTTCCTGGAGCAGGACTGCTCAACAATAAGAGCAGTTTGATAAACCAATTTTAAATTAAAACAGACTAAGACAGAGGTGAATATAGCAAACCCAAAGAATTTTAAAGATAAAGCAGAAAAAAATTTGTTAAATGGTCACTCCAAGCTACAATCCCATATGCTATTATTTTATATATTCTACGTGAAAGCTACTTTGGTAGAAAAACTCAGGAGATACTGTACTATAGCATTAAATGTATCTTTGTTGGACTTCCCCAGGTGGTCCCGTGGTTAAGATTCCACATTTCCAATGTAGGGGGTGTGGGTTCAATCCCTAGTCAGGGAACTAAGATCCCACATTCTGCCAAAACACCACCAACAAAAACAATTTTGTTATTTTACATAAATGCATTCACACGGCACAGTATTCCACTCTCAGATGTACCCTAATTTAATTACTTAGTCTCCTACTGAGGAACACCTGAATTGTTTTTGAAAGTGAAAGTCGCTCAAGAGTGTTTGACTCTGTGACCCCATGGACTGTATAGTCCATGGAATTCTCCACACCAGGATACTGGAGTGTGTAACCTTTCCCTTCCCCAGCAGATCTTCCCAACCTAGGAATTGAACCGGGGTCTCCTGCATTGCAGGCGAATTCTTTACCAGCTGAGCCACAAGGGAAGCCCAACAAGACTGGGGTGAGTAGCCAATCCCTTCTCCAGGGGATCTTCCTGACCCAGGAATCGAACTGGGGTCTCCTGCATGGCAGGCGGATTCCTTATCAACTGAGCTGTTACTCTTACCAACAATGCTGAAACAAATGGCCACACATACATGTTACTTCACTTATGGGCAAGGAAAGCTAGTTTTCCAGAGGTAAAACTGATGGGTTAAAGAATAAAAGTAATTTTAATTCTGATGGATGTTGCCACTTGAAATGTATCCTGGTTTACAGTGTACTGAGTATGTTCAAAGTATGTATTTTTTATTACTTCAAAATCATTTATTGAAATTTTTTTTTCTTACTAACTTTAGATACAGGAAGTTTATTTCTAGATTTAATATTTAGGTTTATATTCCTGTACATATCAGGATATAGGTTAAGGTTTACATTTCAGTATTCATTTACATTTATTCTGTGATTACCATTCCTTATGCCCATGTATTTACATGCTAGGCATGTCACTGCTTTAAATACTGTGGCTTTACATGAGTATGATTTCAATAATCCCCACCCATTTTCCTTGCTATTTTTTGTTTTTAAACTACATAAACAATCAGAAAATTTTTTGTCTAATTCCAGAAAAAAAGAGACTGTCAGTGTTTTTGATTACCTGTACCAAATTAATAAATTAATTTATGGAGAAGTGACAGAATGTTCAATCTTCCTATCAAGAAGATGTCTTTAGAGTTAAGTCTTCTTTTTTATTTTTCAGTATTGTTTGAAATTTTTTGACATACTGGGTTTGCTTACTCCTAAGTATTTCATCTTTTGGTTTGTTTGTAAATGTGGCTTTTTTTCCTTCCACTATTATGTCCATGATCTTATTGTTAAATGAAGGCTAATGATTTCGCTACACTGATTTTTAATCCTGCTTTCTTACTGCATTCTCTTTTTGGAATAGTGTTCCAGTAGACTCTGTTGGGTTTCCCACATACATACTCACACCATGTGCCAACAGAGCCAATCTCCTCATTTCACATTGTCACTCCTCGGCTATCTTTCTCTTGTGTGAGCTAGCCAGTGCTAACAGCATCACACCCAACGGCAGTGATAACGGTGGTACTTCTTGTCTTGTCTTGTTCTGCAGTGGGAAAGCCTACTGTATCACCACTCGGCATGGTTCTGGAGTTTGAGATATATACACATATACCTGTACAGATGTACACACACTTACATCTGTACAAGTAAATAAATATACATATGTATACAAACATGTATGTGGAAATGGCCATTGATTACTATCTTACTGAATGCTATTCATAAAGACTGGGTGTTGAATTTTGTTGAATGTTTCTTCATTAGGTAACTGGAGATTTTTCTCCTTCGGTTTACGAACACAGCACTAACAGATTGCCTAATATTGAATCATCTTTCCATACCATGAGTAAACTTCTCTTGACCATGATTCTACTACAGAGTTGCTGGATTTTGTTTAAAAAGAGTTTCATTCCTAGAGTCTTAAATGAGATTTAATCGATAATTTTCCTTTTTTGTACATTCTTTGTCAGGTTTTGGTATCAGTGTTATACTTGTTCATAACAAATGTGAGAGGTTTTCTTCTTTTCCCATGCTCTGGAACACTTTCGATAACAACATTGAAATTACTATTTCTTTAAGGATTTACCAGAATTCTATGAGAAACCTGGGTCTGGTGTTTTGAAGGGAAGGTAACTGGCAATTTTCTCTGTTTATTCTATGGATATTGATCTATTTGAATTTTCTTTATCCAAGGTCAATTTTGTAAATTATATTTTCCCATGATATTCCTTTTTGTACTCTTTTTTTACAATCTTCTAATTTATTTGTTTAGACTCAAACATAGACTCATGCGCCTTCTAATTTGTGCTGTGTGTGGTGATTAGTCCTTATAATATTCATGTTTTGTCCTACCCTCCTTTGAAAAATTAGCTTAGCTAAGTGACTTACCTGTTTCACTAAGTGTTTACAAAGAGTCAAATTTTGGATTTACTTATTAGTTTCACTTTTAAAAAGCTTTTCTAACTTTTTAGTTAAATGCTTCACTTATCCACTTTTACTATTTCTTTAGGCTTTGAGTTTTCTCTGAGCACTGATTTGTTGTATGTCTCTGGTCCTATCTTTGTAACTATAATTTTAAATAATTTCCATTTAATACCATTAATCCTTTATTTCTTTACATAGTTAATTACTATGAGCACTAACAGAATTAGCTTATACAATCTTACTGCCTCTCCTGCAGTACACAGTTATAATCATTAGTACTATCTTTCTCAGTGTTTACCTTTGTACTGTTAAATACACTTATACTTCTACTAACTGATTTGTCAGCTTTAAATGATGTCCTTTGACTCTTAGACATTACAGATTAGACAATCCACAAATTTATTCTACCTCCAATTTTCTTCCTGCTTCCCAGTTCTCTCAATTTTTTAGTTTTATGACCAATTTCTACATCATCAGATATGTAACATGTACATTTTATCTTTTCTTCCTTATTCCCTCTTTCGTTTCAGCCTCAGGTCCATAATAGTTAAATATACTCAATGTTCTCCAACAGCACTCTTGCCAGTTTTCTTACTCATCTCTGAAGGATGAAGTTCATCCTCTAATAGTTTTCTTAAGAGGGCCTTAGACTAAAAACATGCCCTGAGTCTCACAGGGTCAAACTGTTTACATTTGAAGAACAGATGATAAAAGGAAGGCACAGAAAGATTAAGTAATCTGAACACGCTAGCAAGGGACAGAGCCAAGATCTGAACTCAGAAGTTAGATCGAGAGTCCAACCTCTCACTTGTTACAACAAGCTCAAGTATTCAATTTTAATAATAAAAACATATTAAAATTTAGGAGAAATAACGAATGGCAAAGAAACTACAATGCATGATGAAATTAAGGGAAGAAGAAATGAATTTTAGAAACTGGGAGAGGTCAGGCAAACTGGGTGAATTAGGAGGCTGAATCACACTGCAAAGAGGCAGGAGCTTCTGACTTCTGGTCCTTCAATCTGAACACTGACTCTGCTACTTTTGACACCTTTACACATTATTCGATCTTTCTGAAGCCTATTTTCTTTATATGAAATGCCTTCTTCCTTCTCTGAGTCAACAGTCTTTAGCAACAAGTTCAAGTCCCATCTCCTTCATGAAACCTGCTCCACTGATCCAATCGACACTGATCTAAACTCTGTATTTGCCTGTACCACACTTTAAGCAACTCATTTATCTTCGTAAAACTTTGTAACATTCTCTTAGTACATATTGTTTACATATTTTCCCACTGCCTGTTTTATCAACTTTATTTCATCTTGTTTCATCTTGTTTGGTCATCTTGTTTCACCACAGGGACAAATACTGTCTTGTTTTCAATCAAGTCTGACAACTTTTACCCTTTTTGGATCTAAAATTGTTTACCACAGGGTGAGATATGCATTGGTTGATTCTGAATGTCTATATTTAGAGGAATACAAAAAGACTGAAGCGCTAAAAAGATCAATTTTAAGTAAAATATTTAATTTTTAAATTCTTAACTGTTTAAAGGATCTTTTCTTATTTAAAAAGTGGCAAAGTACTGCTTGGGGAAAAACAAGATTTCCTAAAATGCCTTTAGAATAATTTCTAATATTGAAAACAAAATAGCTACATATATATATATATATTTTATTTTAAACCCAATTGAATATAATTACAATAGCTCCAGAAGGAAAGGTACAAGGGCTACAGGAATTCAGGAGCATTTAGTTAATGTGTAACATTTACTGAAAGAGAGAGACTAATTTACAAGAACATAAAAGAGTTAAGAGGGAATTCAAAGCATTTATAAAATCTGTTTCTTGGCCTTAGCACTCAATGTGCCATCAGAAGCAGTTCCACTTAATACACTGTACTGAACATAAGGTTTAAATACCATCGTTTAAAAAAAAAAATCGCATATTCTACTACAACAATGGCCTTAAACTACATAAAATGGCCTAAACTACATTAAGGTTTGAATCTAATTAAACAAAAATATCATAAGCTACAATCATTCTCAAACTATTAAGAATACTATGAAAATACAGCTTCATCAGATACATGTGTATTTCCTTCTCTTACAATTGATCATTTAGTTGTAACTAGTTTCCTTAAAAATATAAAGAAGTCTTAGATTAAACCATGTCAATTTCCCAAGTAAGACTTGCTTTAAAAACTTTCTGTAGTTTTTTATGACATATTTTTATTTTAATTTATTTATCTGGCCATGCTGCGTGGCATGTGGGATTTTAGTTAATTGATCAGGGATCGATCGAACTTGCATCACCCTGCAGGACTGCCAGGGAATTCTCTATGTAATTTTTTTCAATATTGTATGTGATTAGAATTCACACTATGCAGATTTATTTCATTAGGAACTATTTTGCACAGAACGTATTCATTGTGAAAACATGAAAATAAAAGTGTGAGGACAATGGTTTGTTCACACATGCCCCCTGTAAGACAGTACCAAAAGAAGAGCAGTTAAAGTCTGGAGACTGGAGCCAACACTGTCAGTTTAAATCCCAGTTCCACGTGTCCTACCTCTGACTTTTGGTATGTAATTTTATCTGTGTGTGTCTCGGCTAACCATTTGGTAAAATAACTATAATAAAAGCATCTACGCCATAGGTTTGCTGTGAGAATTCACAGGGAACAGTGCCTGGCACCTGGTAAATAAATGCTTGTAAATGGCAGCTAATACAAAAGTCACCATTTAAAATGTTTACCCCAGTGAATCTTCAGAAGAAAACATCTACTGAAAAAAATTTACGATCCAGACTACAACTTTTATTTATTCATCTAAGTTTCTCTCCACAACAACTGTGTGCAGTGAAATGAAACTTTTCCCCTGCATTTTTTAAAAGCTGATTTTGTGAAGCAAACCCACTAAAACCCAATAGCACTAACCTCTAAAAAGCTCCAACCTCACAATGTTATCATACATGGAGCACTGAGCTAAACCTCAGAAAGTAAAAAGTGAAAGAGGTGGCACAACTGGAAACTCTGACTCCCAAACCAGAAACACAATACCCGGCTGCCACTGTCTCTAATAAAAATTCACTTTGTGTGGACAAGATACCTCATTAGGATGGGCACATTTGTTCCAGAGAATTTATTTAATGCTACTGATGGTCTAGGTTCATCTCACTCAGCCAAAACCAAATCAAAGATGCAACTGTGCACTGGTCATTGAACTAAATAGTGTCACACTTATCTGCAGTCTTAATAAACAAAACTTTTTGAGCTGAAATTAACCCTCTTTTGGGCCACATCACATGGTATATGGGATCCCCAGTTCCCCACCCAGGGATTCCATCCATGCCCTTCCCTCCACCCCACCTTAAAAGTGTGGAGTCCCAATCATTGGACCACCAGGGAAGTCCCTGAAATTAACCTATTTAAGAATTATGACATTTCTAGAAAAACAATGTAATAATTTAATAATATCATTTTATAAGAATCTCTAATTAGGAATGTATAAAACTCATGAAATTATACAGAAAACCCTGTATGTGTGTATGTGCATGTTTCTAGGAAGATGATCCAGTAGTTTCATCAGATCCTTAAAAGAGAGTGGAGTGATATATACAATGTCATTGCTGTTCTTTACTCATTAAGCTATGTCCAACTCTTTGGGACCCCATGGACTGTAGCCCGCCAGGCTCCCCTGTCCACGGGATTTCCCAGGCAAGAATTCTGGAGTGGATTGCCATTTCCTTCTCCGGGGATCCTTCCAGGCCAGGGATCAAACCTGCATCTCCTGCATTGGCAAGTGGATTCTCTACCACTGAGTCACCTCAGAAGCCTACAAGGTAATACTTCTTAGCCATCAAAAGGAATGAAATAGTGCTATTTGCAGAGACGTGGATATACCCAGAAACTGTCATACAGAGTGAAGTCAAGTCAGAAAAACAAAATGTATAATATTGCTTATATGTGGAATCTAGAAAAATGGTACAGATGAATTTATTTGAAAGCACAAATAGAGACAGATCTAGAAAACAAGCTTATAGATACCAAGGGGCGGGGGGGAGGAGGATGGGAAGAAGGATGGGATGAATTGGGAGCCTGGGATTGACATACACACACTCTTGATACTCTGGATAAAACAGATAACTAAGGAGAAAGGAGAACCTGCTGAACAGCACAGGGAACTCTACTCAATGCTCCGTGGTCACCTAAATGGGAAGGAAATCCAAAAAGGAGGGGACACATGTATACATATAACTGATCCACTTTGCTGCATAACAGACATTAAAACAACAATGTAAAGCAACTACACTCCAATAAAAATTTAGAAATACATAAATATCAAAAGAACATCAGAAAACAAAATAAAATCACAAATACTTCTAGAAAAAAGAGAGAGCGAGAGGAATACCAAAAGATTAAGAATCATTGCTCTTTATAGTTTACAAGTTTCTTTCTGTTCTTACTGGTTTCAGAAAATAACTTGCTTATATAAAATGAAGTTATATAATTGGAAATCCATTTCAAATCTGACATTTCCTAAATAACCTCAGATGTGTGTAACATTAATTCAAAACAACAAAAACACTTCAACTTATCCAAAAGTTCCTAAGGGTCTACAAACCTTTCCCAGGGCTGTAATTAGGGAGAAATGAGAAACCAGGAGCACAGAAGAACCACTGAGAAAAGGTAAGTAAACTTTAGCCAACTCTAGAACAATCGTTATGTACAGAAAACATTAAATAGTATGATTCAAGGACGAAGCTCTAACTACTGATTAAACAGTTACAGTTGCCCACAAAGACAATCAATTTCAGTATTCTGTGGTTAGAAAAGACAGTTTCGCGGAAAGGATTTGTCACAGACCATCACTGAAACTTCAGAATGACCCGGGTAAAATTAGTTCCCCGAGTTATGAAAAAGTTTATAATGCCCACAAGCCCAGGCAGCATTTTGATTTATTTTACACCTGCCCCCGTAACATAACCTCTTATAGTAAATCAGTAGCAAAAACATGCAACACTGTTCCTTTGAGATACAGGCTGCGACCGGCGGCGACTGCCCTTAAAGTAAAACAATCCCAGTTAAGTGACAGTAGCCTGTAGTTAAAACCTATAAACCTTTAAATCTGGCAAGAGCTCAAATAATAACAAAAAATCCCAAACTAAAGTCAACCAAGGTAATGCTGATGAGGTCTGTTTCCTTCCTTCGCCCTTGGGGACCGCACCTCTTTGTGCACCAGGGTCCGAAGGTCTCCTAACCTCAGACGCCAGCTACGCGCCGCGGCTGGACACCCTGGATCAAGCCTCAGGGGTGCTTTTGCCCAGCGGAGGAAACGTCGGCGGATGCGGGCCGGCGCGATCCCCGAAGCAGCCGCGACGCCGGGCGCTGTCCCGCCGGGCCCGAAACGAAGACCCGGGCGCGCCGCCGCTGGAGACCGGGCCACAGGCTGGCGGGGACCAGAGGAGACCGAGATCGGGATAGCGGCGTGGGCCTGGGCTCTCCCCGAAGGCCCCAGGACCCGCAAAGAGGACAGGAGGGCACAGGAGGACGCACCTGGCGGGGACCCCCGGCGACCGGTTCCTGCGTGAGCGCGGCGCCAGTCGGACTCTCCCAGCATTCGCCGCCGCCCCTCCTCCTGGCCGGGGCCACCTCCACGTTCCGCTCCAACGTGGCAGCCGCAGCCCCGCCCAGCCGGCTGGCCGACGCTTCCGGGAGCGATGCCCCGCCCCGCCCACTCCGATACGCGGCCCGCCACGGCACTTCCGGGACCGGGGCCAGACCCGGGGCCCGGGCTGGGGTTATGTAGTGGGTGGGAGTCCGGGAGGACTCGCTTCCGCGCTGCTCGTGCACTTGTGAGTTCAGAGGGGCGGCGTGCGGTGGCCAGGATGTTGCGAAAAAGAGAAGTCCTGCTGGGCGTAGCTGTCTGGCGGGAGGCCGGCCCCGGCCAGCAGAAACGCCACGTAGCGCTGGTCCTGTGAGACGTCAGCGGCCCCCGCCACGCTGCCGACGCGACCGGCCACCGAAAAATCGAGCTGCAAGGGCCTTATTACAAACAAGACTGTTACTGGGTTCTTTTATTTACTTGGTTCTACGGTATTGCTTATTGAGAATTTCTTTAGAAACAAACGATCTGGTCATACCCAAAGGCTGTTGTGGACGTGCTTGATTTATTACTCTAAAGAGGCATGAATGTGAAAGCCGCTCAGTCATGGCGGACTCTTTGCGACCACATAGACTGTAGCCAGCCCGCCAGGCTCCTCTGTCCACGGGCTTTCCCAGGCAAGAATAATGGACTGGGTTGCTATTTTCTTCTCCAGATCATCCCGACCCAGGAATCGAACCGGGGTCTCCTACATCGCAGGCGGATTCTTTACCAGCTGAGCTACCAGGGAAGCCCCTAGAGGCACAGGGGAATGAATAAGGTACTATAGTTAGTATCCTGTTAGTGTCCTGCGATACTATTTGAGATCTGTTAGCATTTGTCACACTGTAACTTGACTGGTTTCGCCAGAGCCTGTACATGTGCAGTTCTCTTCCCAATACAGCAGTCAACGGTCTTTTCTAAACGCCTTCACTGGAAGTAAAGTAAAATATAGCAAACTCTCGTATTTAAGAGTAGGCACGTTTTTATATTCACTATATTGTTGTAGCAAAAACATAAATGTGGGAATGGTCTTGGGCACATACCAGCCAAACAGGACTGCTAGAGTTAAGCAATCTTATTTATTCTTTAGCTGCTAGACTTGTCCCTCACAAAGATAAACAAAACTAATCACTCTGATTCTGTATGAATTATACTTTGCATCTGGCGTTTTTCTTCCCCTACATTCTCTTGTACCATTTCAAAAAAGGTCACAGGTTGTTTTAACTTCAGGGAGACATGACCTGATTACTGAGTGTGTGATGCCAGCTGTGGCTGTTGTGAAATTTTGCAAAAGAGAAAAAACAGGACCTTCATTGAGATACAAAGCCTCTCCCTATTCCCTAAAGGAGGCAATTTTGAGGTGCTAGCCTACTGTGTCCCCTCTTTGCTTGGCAAAGAAATAAAGCCACTATTTCTCTTCCATACTATTTCTGTTCAGCATCAGTGCTGAGAGACAAGATTTTGGCATCACTTGTAAAACCATTTAGTTGTGTTGTGCACTTCTGATTCAGTTTAAAAAGCAAATATAGTTAGTTCTGTAAGGCTGAAGTAGACCTACTCAAGAGGCTTAGGATAGTTGTTCATTTCAAGTTCTAAAAAGCCTTCCATTTTTCACTTAACATTCCAAGGACTAGTTTACCTAAAATGGTGTCAATAAAAACCCGACTTAAAAGTCGTACCTTATCTGGGGGCTCCCTAGTAGCTCAGCCAGTAAAGCATCTGCCTGCAACGCAGGAGACCCAGTTTCAATCCCTGGGTCCGGAAGATTCCCTGGAGAAGGAAATGGCAACCACCCCAGTATACTTGCTTGGAGAATTCCACAGACAGGAGCCTGGTGAGCTCCTCTATTGAATCAGAGTTGGATGCTATTGAGTGAATTTCTCTTTCATTGTTAGACAGGATTTTGCCTGCAAAGTTTAAATGACTTTTATTTCAAAGCCTTGATATAGTAGCATACAATGTGAAAAGTGTCAATAATTGGTTATGATAAAGCTTACAGTTCTAGGCTTGATGCACTTATGTCTGATTGAATATTAAAACTCCTCACCTTGTTTTAAAGGCAGGCAGTTCTGCCTTTGACTACACAAGCTGAAATGGTGCAAAGTCTTAATCTATGGGATTAACAGTAATCGTTAATATTTAACAATTATTCTGTGACTTGGCAAAACATTAAAAAACTTCTTGATGTTGGTTATAAATGTAATTTACAAGTTTTTGTGTAATTTATGGTTTAAAAGTAATATTTAAAACACTACGAACATTAGGAATTCCCTGGCAGTCCAGTTGTTAGGATTTGTGGCTTTCACTGCGGGGTTAAGATCAATTCCTGGTCGGGGAACTAAGGTCCCACAAGCCACATGGTGCAGCCCAAAAAAAAAAAAAAAAAAAAAATCAAACTCAACACTCTCCCCCACAAAACAAAAAAAGGTCAAAACAAACCACTAGAGACACTGAAAGTTATGTTTTATTTCTTTATAAAAAAAGATGTATCAAATAGTGTTGAAATGTGCTTGTTTTCTCATTATAAAACTTATAATATGGAGTAAGATGCCAAGGCATCTTATCTATGCCTTGGCAAACTGTCATACTAATTTCCAACTTTGAATCAGCTTCCAAAATTTTATTTTTAACAGTCAATATCATGATACAGCTCTGCGAGTTCCTTCAATGTGAAGTTGTTCAACAGCATCACTTCTTTTGAGACGCATACATTGTTTACGACTGCTTTCCTCACATAAAACTTCACTAAGTTCTGCCTCCTACACACCTAGAACTGTTTCTTGAATGGCAGCAGGGTCAACACTCTCACAGTCATCTTTATCTCCATTTACATCCCATCCAAATCCTGCAGTTTTTCCACAGTACAGCCTCTCACTATTGTACAAAGCAAGGACTGCCTGTAATTCTTGGAATCTGAGTGCACATTTCACAGTAGCATGCTTATCTGAGTTTGTAGCTTCACTAGGTAGTTTACCATTAATTTGTGTTGACTTTGAGATGAAACCAGCCTTTACTGGCAGTAAATAGATGTCCTTGTAATTACTATTTCCTTCAATGTAGCAACTAACTTCAATGCCAAACTGGTATTTGTTCTTGATTACACTACAAAGGAAAAGTAAATGCTCCATTTCAACCATAAGCAGCTTTCTGTTCTTGGTGAAATTTTACACTAAAAGATGTTGAACCAACTTTATCTTGCTCTTATATTCATCAGACTCTTAAAATGTGGCTTGTACTGTTGTTTCATGTAGGTCATGATATCGTTCTATATTTCCTTTGCAGTGGCCATTTTCAAAGCTTCTAATTTTACCTGCAGTGTTAACCACTTTTCATTTCTTTGTAGTTCAGTCATATTTATTGACCAATTCCCTCTTCTGAATATCCATTTTTGTAAAATGTTCCATGGGTTTATCACTGGGAGACAAGGAGGCAACAGTTACATGCTTTGCTATCTGTGTAACTAATAGATGGTCAATGACCAAGACTTTGAAAGAAGTGATGTAACTGTTACCATTTTCTTTTTTTCTGTTACCATCCATTCTTCATGCACACCTTTTCTTTGCATAATGATTCTGGAATAAAGAGAGGTAGCCAAGTTTATGCAATAATTCACAGTTAATATTGTGACAACTTAAAGTCCAGCTGTGTTGCTGTGGGTCAGGTGCTGTGTGTTGTGGGTCAGTGTGACAACTGATTCACACATGTTGAAATAGCGCAAAGGACCTGTATCTAAAAAAGAAAAACTTGGGTTGGTAATTCAAAAAATAGTCAACTTTTAACCCAATTTACTTAACTACTAGCCAAGCCAAGTTCTAGATCAAATAAAACTGAAATTTTCCTGAAAAGAATGTTAATTCCTAGACTCTGAAGTTTTCCTGAAAAGAATGTTAATTCCTAGACTCTGAAATACTCACTGGAAGAATATTTGGAGATAATGTTATATAGAATTCTTCAAATAAGGATTTGCAGACAGTCCAAAAACACCCTTTAGAGTGTATAAATTTATTGAGAATTTAGAGCCCCTCCCCTCCCCATCTTTTTTTTAAAAAGATGACTATCAAGATTAAAAGTCCTGCTACCCCCAACCCACTCAACAGCCTCTCCTGAATCAAATGAAAATTACACTATCTTTGAAATAATATTTTTTATCTTTGAAAGCTGAAAAGGAAAATTTTTAATTAAATATCCACATTATGCTCAATACATAACGAATACAAAATCCAATTTTTTTCTCAAGTCAGATTTTTTTGGTCTTCTTTTGTCAAAAAAGTGCATATGGACTTCCCAGTGGTCCAGTGGTTAAGACTGCATTTCCAGTGCAGAGGGCACGGATTCAGTCTGTGGCTAGAAAGATTGCACATGCCGCGCAGCACAGCCAAAAAATAAATTAATTAAATAAAATTACTATCTTAAAAAAAAATTTATAAACTTCTTACCTTATATAAATCTTCGAATTCTTGATAAATCTCACACATGGTGTTCTCTAAGAAAAACACCCTGCAATTTTATTCCTAAAACAAAAAACATTTACAGGCAAGTCAAAGTACAAAAACCACATCTTAACTATATGCCTCATGATTTTCTTTTCTTCATTATGTCCTCATTCACATACATTAATCACAACAAATCATGATGTGAACAGCAGTGAAAAAGTTTAATCATTGGACATTTGTACTTACTTTCCACTTAAACTCTAGTTTTAAGTTTTTATTGCTTAGCTCCTTGTTAAAAATACATAAATGCACATTTCTATAGTTTTCCATTTTCTCATGTAGAACAGCTAAGACTTCCAATTTTACTCTGAATGGAAAAAACTCATAACAAAGATAATTTCAAGCATGTCATTTACTACTTTGTACAGGTTAGGTTATGCTAACTTGGAGGTGTCTTCTCAACATTAACCCTGATAATGGAAGAGTACCCATACCTTAACACATCCCCAAACTGGATATGCCTTGCTCTGTGTGTAATGGCTTTGTTATTAGACAAGGTTTCCGATGATCATAAACACTAAAACTTTAAAAAAGTGGAAGAGTCATCTCTACTAACAACTTTCAAGCAGTGATGATGGGAAAAGACTCAAAAGATTACAAGTCTCCAGAACTAATTAGAATTCTGCCCATTTGGAACATTATGACTGCTTGACAAGGTCTATGTTTTGCTCAGTATGAGGGACAGAGGGACCAGGGCAGTGGTGAGCAGCAGAAAGAAAAGGATGTATACTCACCCTTTGGGGCAAAAGGGCAAACTGCTCTAATTCTGCTGCTGCATATTTGTATTTTGACTCCATCCTATGTCAAATATTTGTGAAACTGCCTATAAACAATCAGACTACATTCCTTGAAATACTTTAAATAGAAATTTCAACTTTTCCAAGTCATTCTGCACCCCAAGCAAAATCATAAGGCAAAAGATACACGATTTCTATCTACGGTTTAGTGCTACTGAGCCTGTCTAACCACGTCCACTTAGGAGGAATTAGGAGAGGGGAGATGGGTCCAACAACAGTAACACTTAATCCAAGGATTTAATTACAGAGAGGTAGTCAGGCTCCAAGATGGTCTCTGATGACCCCTCACCTCTTGGTAGTCACACCTTTGTATAGTGCCCACCTAAACCACACTGAGACCAACAGAACAGGGCAGAAGCAATGTCTGGTCACTTTCAAGCATATTAAAAAAAAAGTGTTAAAAGACAAGCATCCATCTTGGCCTTTCTCTCAGACCAGTCCCTCTGGGGAAAGCCAGCTGTCACGTGGTAACAACACTCAGGTAGCCGATGGAGAGGTTCAGATGGTGAAGAACCGAAGCCTTCGGCCAACAGCCATCAGGGAATGGAGGCCTGCAAACTGAAGACAGTTCGGAAGCTGATGTCTGTCTTCTACCTCCTGTCCTTACTGTTTGATCAGTGTTTGTTTTAAATCACCAAACATTGAGCAACCTGTTACACAGCAATAAACACTAACACAGAAGGTCAGAAGTGAAGTGAAGTGAAAGTCGCTCAGGCATGTCCGACACTGCAACCCCATGGACTATACGGTCCATGGAATTCTCTAGAGCAGAATACTGGAATGGGCAGCCTTTCCCTTCTCCAGGGTATCTTCCCAACCCAGGGATTGAACCCAGGTCTCCCACATTACAGGCAGATCCTAACTAACCAAGCCACAAGGGAAGTCCCAGGAGGTCATAATCCATATCCAAAAAAGTAAAACATACAACTTCTGAATTAGCTGAGAAGGTCCAAAATTCATGGGAAAGGACTGGATTCAGAACTGACTTATACTCAGTCACCAATAATTTCAAGATCCCAAGGCCTTCTGAAGAACAAAAATCCCCAGAGAACCAACAGGATGAAAAATTCAGCAAGAATATGTCAATTACTAGAAATACATTTTATTATATCAGGATGACAAATAAATGTAAAACTAGCTAAAACTCTGACAAAAAGATAGGTATTGAATAAGGACGATACCAGTTCTAGAAGGCAAAACTTCTATTTTTGCTTTCACAGTTGAGAAAAATGTGTTAGAAACAAAAAATTGTGCACATACAAAACATTTAGTACAACTCAATAAGCACTGCTAAGTCACTTCAGTCGTATCCGACTCTATGCGACCCTATGGACAGCAGCCCACCAGGCTCCTCTGTCCACAGGATTCTCTAGGCAAGAACACTGGAGTGGCTTGCCATTTCCTTCTCATGTTACTAATTTTTCCCCAAGTAAGCAATTAATAAACAACACAAGAGAAGACTCTACACATGGACATCACCAGATGGTCGACACTGAAATCAGATTGATTATATTCTTTATAGCCAAAGATGGAGAAGCTCTATAGTCAGCAAAACAAGACTGGGAGCTGACTGTGGCTCAGATAATGAACTCCTTATTGCCAAATTCAAACTGAAATTGAAGAAAGTGGAGAAAACCACTAGACCATTCAGGTATGACCTAAATCAAATCCCTTATGACTATACAGTGGAAGTGAGAAATAGATTAAAGGGACATCTGATAGACAGAGTGCCTGATGAACTATGAACAGAGGTTCGTGACATTGTACAGGAGACAGGAATCAAGACCATCTCTAAGAAAAAGAAATGCAAAAAAGAAAATGGCTCTCTGAGGAGGTCTTACAAATAGCTGTGAAAAGAAGGGAAGCAAAAAGCAAAGGAGAAAAGGAAAGGTATACCTAATTTGAAGAGTTCCAAAGAATAGCAAGGAGAGATAAGAAAGTCTTCCTCAGTGATCAATGCAAAGAAATAGAGGAAAACAATAAAATGGGAAAGACTAGAGATCTCTTCAAGAAAATTAGAGATACCAAGGGAACATTTCATGCAAAGATGGGCTCGATAAAGGACAGAAATAGTAGGGACCTAACAGAATCAGAAGATATTAAGAAGAGGTGGCAAGAATACACAGAAGAACTGTACCAAAAACATCTTCATGACCCAGATAATCACGATGGTGTGATCACTCACCTAGAGCTAGACATCCTAGAATGTGAAGTCAAGTGGGCCTTAGGAAGCATCACTATGAACAAAGCTAGTGGAGGTGATGGAATTCCAGTTGAGCTATTTCAACTCCTGAAAGATGATGCTGTGAAAGTGCTGCACTCAATATGCCAGCAAATTTGGTAAACTCAGCAGTGGCCACAGGACTGGAAAAGGTCAGTTTTCATTCCAATCCCAAAGAAAGGCAATGCCAAAGAATGCTCAATTTACTGCACAATGGCACTCACCTCACACGCTAGTAAAGCAATGCTCAAAATTCTCCAAGCCAGGCTTCAGCAATACGTGAACCGTGAAGTTCCAGATGTTCAAGCTGGCTTTAGAAAAGGCAGAGGAACCAGAGATCAAATTGCCAACATCGGCTGGATCATCGAAAAAGCAGGAGAGTTCCAGAAAAACATCTATTTCTGCTTTATTGACTATGCCAAAGCCTTTGACTGTGTGGATCACAATAAACTGTGGAAAATTCTGAAGAAGATGGGAATACCAGACCACCTGATCTGCCTCTTGAGACACCTGTATGCAGGTCAGGAAGCAACAGTTAGAACTGGACATGGAACAACAGACTGGTTCCAAATAGGAAAAGGAGTACATCAAGCCTGTATATTGTCACCCTGCTTATTTAACTTATATGCAGAGTACATCACGAGAAATGCTGGGCTGGAGGAATCACAAGCTGGAACCAAGACTGCCAGGAGAAAAATCAATAACCTCAGATATGTGGATGACACCACCCTTATGGCAGAAAGTGAAGAAGAACTAAAGAGCCTCTTGATGAAAGTGAAAGATGAGAGCGAAGAAGTTGGCTTAAAGCTCAACATTCAGAAAACTAAGATCATGGCATCTGGTCCCATCACTTCATGGCAAATAGATGGGGAAACAGTGGAAACAGTGGCTGACTTTATTTTTCTGGGCTCCAAAATCACTGCAGATGGTGATTCCAGCCATGAAATTGAAAGATGCCTACTCCTTGGAAGGAAAGTTATGACCAACCTAGACACCATATTAAAAAGCAGAGACATTACTTTGTCAACAAAGGTCAGTCCAGTCAAGGCTATGGTTTTTCCAGTAGTCATGTATGGATGTGAGAGTTGGACTATAAAGAAAGCTGAGTGCCAGAGAATTGATGCTTTTGAACTGTGGTGTTGGAGAAGCCTCTTGAGAGTCCCTTGGACAGCAAGGAGATCCAACCAGTCCATCCTACAGGAGATCAGTCCTGGGTGTTCATTGGAAGGACTGATGTTGAAGCTGAAACTCCAGTACTTTGGCCACCTGATGTGAAGAGGTGACTCACTGGAAAAGAACCTGATGCTGGGAAAGATTGAGGTCAGGAGGAGAAGGGGACGACAGAGGATGAGATGGTTGGATGGCATCGCCGACTCAATGGACATGGGTTTGGGTGGACTCCAGGAGTTGGTGATGGACAGGGAGGCCTGGCGTGCTGCAGTTCACGGGGTTGCAAAGAGTTGGACATGACTGAGTGACTTAACTGAAGTGAAGCAATTAATGAGATTTTATAACATAAAAAAGAAAATCAGATTTTACTCGATCCTTTATAAACCTATTTTTTACTTGGACAATCCTCCCCTCCCATTCACTGCTTTGGTGCCAGGAATACTTAATACGTTAAAAAAAGAAAGATATTATACTACCTCCCCTGCACAGTTTTAGTAATTCTCTTCCAAGATCCAGGAAATCTTTTTCCGACATCTTCAATAATGTAATTCCTGAAAAGATATTTTATTTCCAATTATTTTTTGCACTGGTCAATGCTTTCTACAAATAACATCTTTAATACAGCTTACATATCCTCATTCACGTATTCAATAATCACATAAGTTCATTATGTGAACAGCAGTGAAAACGTTTAATCATTGGATATGAAGCTATCAAAGGAAGCAAAGATACAATCAAATGATTAAATCAAGAACTTCAGTGTGACCAGTATAACAATAAAAAAATAGCACTGAAAGCACATAAAGCTTATTAGCAAATGTAAAAATACATAAATACAACTCAACATCAATGATTCCATTTACAAGGGATTGCATGCTACCCAGAGTAGCAGCCCCTTGTGGCTGTAAAGTAAGTTGGTTACTTTCATTTAGTTGATGTGCATTTAATTAAATTTAATTAAGTTGTTCCCAAGCATTGCAGTTTTCTGAAACCCATCTGTAATTAATAAAAAGACAAATACTGTCAAGACTTTGAAAGCTACATTCTCATGAACTAATTCAGCAGGAAAGAAAAAATCCCTCTTTATACTCTGATGCTGAACTGGCAGCTCTAGCTTAATAAAATGGAAATGAGTGCCTGCACAGGATCTCACTTGGGAGCAGCACCCACCTCCATGACTGCCTCTCAGCAGGTTCGATTACATCTGAACCCATCTTAACAGCAGCCCTTTCGCCCAGGGCTCTACTTCCATCGGAAATGTCCAAAACCCACAAGCATTGCTCTTTTAATACTCCATAATGGTAACTTTAAGTCTCCATTTAACGTTACCTTTAATGGGTTGAAAGAGTATAAGCGTGCTTCCCTGGTACCGACACTAAAGATAGTGTCAAACTGCATATATTTTGAGTAGTCAATCCTAATCCTATTTTCCCCTTAAGTCTTACATCTGCAAACGTACAGTTGTGCTGAGCATGAGTTTTTTTTTTTTTTTCAGAAAACATGTGACATTATAGCAGAAACTTATGTTATCTATTTGTAGGTTAAGGATTGAACAGACAAATTCACCTTTGACATTGTTTCCGACTTGGTGACTGAACGACATTGTCTCTGCACTCAAAGAGCATCCTCTAAAAAATGTCTTACAAACGTGTAAAAAAGTCCTTAAAAATAAGGGCAACCACCACAATGATACCACTTGACACCCATGAGAATGTGGAGAAACTGGAACTCTTCTCCATCGCGCATGGGCATGTAAATTGGTACAGCCACTTTGGAAAAAGTCTGACATTTCCTCAAAAGAGTAAAGATAAGAGTAGCAGTGTGACCCAGCAATTCCACACTTAGGTATACACTCAAGAAGAATGAAAACGTACCGCCCCACACAAACTTGTACACAATTGTTCATGGCAGCATTATTCATAACAGCCCCTCAAAACGGAAATAACCTAGATGTCCACCAACTGATGAATCGATAAAGAAAATGTTGTATACCCATACAATGGAATATTTGGGGCAGGCAATAAAAATAAATGAAGGACTAACATGAAGGAACCTTAAAAATATTCCAAGTGAATGAAGCCAGTCACAAGAGCACAGACTAGTTTTTTATTCCATTTATATGAAAATATCCGGAATAGGCAAATCTACATTCAGCTGGTAAAGAATCTGCCTGCAAAGTAGGAGACACAGGCTCAATCCCTGGGTCAGGAAGATTCCCTGGAGGAGAAAAATGACAACCCACTCCAGTATTCTTGCCTGAAAAATCCCACAGACAGAGGAGCCTGGAGGGCTGCAGTTACAAAGGGTGGCAAAGAGCTGGACACCCTGACTGACTGAGTACTCACGCAGACAAACATGAGCGGTTTCCAAGGACTAGGGGAGGGAAAATGTACAGAATGACTGCTACTGCAAATGGAGTCTCTTTTTGGGGTGATGAAAATGTCCTAAAATTGACTGCGGTGATCACTGCACAACTCATAAATATACTAAAACCCATCCAATTATGCACTTGAAATGGGTTAATTACATGATATGTGCACTATACTTCTACAAAACTTCTGCCAAAAAAAAAAAAATAATAAGGCAACCAGTTTTTAATTGAAAACTTAATTATTTCTATTTAGTCTCATTCAGGTCTTAATTGGTTAAGTGCTAGAAAAGTTTCTAGTAGTCTGATCAACGACAGTGCTTTAAATCCAGGTTCTATACTTTGCACATCTTACAGCCAAGGAGACACATCCCCCATAGACCAATTTCTCAATTCTTGTATTATCCTTAGGCCTTGTGACTTTTCACAAAACTACATAAGTAAAAGCTATGTTAATCTCATTCTAATACGACATAAGCATATTATAATGGAAAGCAACTGTGAACAATACCTTGAGATGAATCTTTAAAGCCAGAATCTGGATTAAGTAATATGGGAGAAAGAACAACCTTGCTTGGAAATATTGGACTCATTCTTGCAGCTAGAGACAGAAATAAAAAAAGTTACGAACATTCGTTTACTTTAATGACCCTCCAACGTTAAGCAGGAAAGATGCTACATGATATACTAAGGACCTCTTCAAGGATACAAAATAGAAACTACGCCCCACCTTGGCTCCATTTTGTTTCTTCCGTAAAAACTGAAGTCTCATATCGTAAACATAAAGAGCTTAAGAAAAGACATCGTCCTAAGATCTTCTCACTCCTGAAAACTATCCACGATGCCCCACATCCCAAGCAAAACCACTGCACTGCCCCCTCTCCTGCCCCTCCTAGTACTTCTATTAACGAGTCCCCACTAGACCGTGCTCTTCCCCCCAAACCCCCCGAACCTTACCTTATCTCCTTCTTAATCTCCATTGTAGCAAAGGATCTTGCAAGAAAGAGCTCCTTGAATTAAAAACCGATTTATCTTGGTATTAAATTCTCATTAAATCCTGAGGCCACATGCCTACCATACCAAGAGCTCCGACATCATCTCCGCATCAGAGAACTGCAAAATAAAGTGCAAGAAAATGACATGCCTCTCATTAAATAATTTGGGTTCTAATATATCTAGGGCGCCACGTTCATCCTTTCCTAGTCCTCCCATTACTTTCAGAGCTCGCACCTGAAGACCCATCGGCATGCCTCTGGATTCGCCTCAACTTTTGTCCTGCCTCTCTCCCTTCGCATTCTCTGGCCGAGCCTCGGAGGAAACGCGATGGCCCTGGATTTCACAAGGCCAGACGAAAAAGAGCCCATTGCAGCGAAATACACTTATCGCCCTCCAACGAGGAGCGAGGGGAGGCCCAGAGGTTGACTTAATACCCCCCGGCCTTTCCGATTGGCTGCTGCGACGTGACGTGCTCTATGATTGGCCACGGCGGCGAGCGCAGCGCCCGCGGAGAGGTAGAGCGGGATCCAAAGCGCCTTAAGAGCCCGCCTTTCTCAAACAAATAAAGGTGGTAGCTGCCGCGTCAGCGGGTGGAGCTAACTTGACCGCGACTCATGCTGTCGCGGGAACACCGGAGGTGGAGCCCCACGTAGCAAGAAGATGACCCGAAGTTGCTCGGCTGTGGGCTGCAGCACCCGAGACACCGTGCTGAGCCGGGAGCGCGGCCTCTCTTTCCACCAGTGCGTGAGAACAGCCTCCGCGCTAACTCCCAGCACGGCCAGGCGGGCGGCAGGCCACGGGGGTGGGGGGTGGGGGCGGGGCCGGGTGGAGCGTGACGCCGTCGACGTGACGTGCGTAGCGTGGGGCGGGGGAGGGAATTGGGCAACTTGGAGGGTAACGCTGTTTTGTCATCCGGCTCAATGTTTGTCTGCGGAGTGTTTGTTTTCTCCTTGCCTTACCCGTGCCCTGTAGCTTGCCTCCCGACCCCCAGTAGCTTTTAGCAGGAGTTACTCTAAAGGAGTCTTGCTGCCTTTCCGTCGTGTTATTGAAGAGACGAGAAAGGAAGGCAGTTTAGAAGAACTGTTGAAGGCGTGCGCTTTCGTTAGTGTGTGTCTTGCTTGGGAGCATGAGTACGGATGCGTTTGTTACGGAATAGAGCTCGCTTCTCCTCTCCCTCCGGTTAGCAAATCCAGTTTACTGGTGGCGGGTTGAGGTGAAGGAAAGTCCAGCGTTAATTGCAGGGTGCCAGGCGAGGGGAATGGATAGATGGTGTTGAAAAGTTCTGAACTCCCTGATGGCTTTTAGGTTTTTTCAAAGCGGCATTTGGGGTGAGGGCGGCAGGGCGCGTGACGTTATTCTGATTGGGGGGTAACAGGTTGGTGTTTGGAGAAGCTGAATCATCAGCCTTTTGGTTGTGATTAGACCTCTGGTTCCAAACCTGAGGTCTAAGGGCTTGTGATCCGCAGGTGGTCACCGTTCTCTACCTGGGTGGGGTTTAGTTTTTACAGAACTATATAAAGATAGCCAAGACGTTGTTATGTGTATCCCTTGAGGAGGAATCGGGACTGTTGTTTTGTCACTCAACTATTTATTGTTCAGGTTATCTAGTTTAAGTGCTACTTTTCTGCTTTCCCTGACTTCCCTAATCAGCCATTGCTTTGATCTACTCTTTGGAACGCAGAGAAGGCCTGGGAGACTGAATTCCACCCCCTCCCAACACCCCCCTTTTAAAAATAAGAAACAGGAGACACAAGGCTTTTGTACCCAGTAGGGTTCCGAAGGTCCTTGTTTTCAGATTTTAACTAGTACTATGTGTCATTACCAGTTGTTCACTGTTATTAGCCCAGCTCTACAAGCCAGGTCCGATTCTGGCTGTATCTGGTCATGGCAAGCGGGTTTCATTTGGCTCAAGAGTGGGGTGTATTTTCAGACCGACCAAATTTGAACCCACATCTGTGGGACAGTCTGGTAAAAGTCGCTGAAGTTAATGCGAGGTAGAAAAGTGGGTAGAACAGATCCTCTCAGAGGGAAAGAAATGTACGGTATTTTTTAAAGTGGTAGCCTACTAAGGCAATAGGAGGTAGAGAGTTAGACAAAGGTAGACAAAGGACTTTTATGAAAAGATCAAAAAGAACTCAATGGGACAAGTGGTATTTGAGTTGGACCTTGAGCCCTATCTAGAATAGAGGGTGGGATGGAAAGAGGATAGCATTTAAGTAGAAATAGAATGGAAAAGGCCTTCTTCCCTGGTGGCTCTGATGGTAAAGAATCCGCCTGCAATGTGGGAGACCTGGGTTTGATCGCTCAGTGGGGAAGATCCCCTGGAGGAAGAGATGGCGAACCACTCCAGTATTCTTGCCTGGAGAATCCCCATGGACAGAGGAGCCTGGCGGGGTACAGTCCATGAGGTTGCAAACAGCTGGACAGCACTGAGCACAGAGCACAGCTTGGGAAAATAAAAGAATGGAAAGTGAAGATGTAGAAGCCTGGGTAAAGTAGTTTGGAAACACATTCTAAAAACATGTCAAGTTAAGGAGTTTCAGCTATGTATGGTAGGCCTTTTGTAGTGTTGCTTATTCTTAAGGAAGGCTGCTTCCTCCACCTAAGCTGCTATAATTGTATCCTTTCTTTTCTGAGATTTGTTTTATTTTAAATTGCTCTCTCTGCTGCTTACTTGCCTAAAAACACTGAGTATGCTTGAATTACTTCCACTTTTAAATACACACAAACTCTTGAACCTTTGTGCACCTCTGCACTACCCTGCCACTCTCCATTTATAACCAAGTTCCTCAAAACAGAAGCCCACACCTACTTCCCTAAGTCCTGTTGATTTATCAACCTACCACAGCCAGATATCTGTCCACACCCACTGACTGAGGGTCATTGGTAATCTTGGCAAATCTAAATGAGCAATTATATTAATAACTCTTTCTCTTGACCTCTGTTTAACTTTTAATCATATTGGTCACTACTTGAAACCCTCACCTCCTTTGGCTGTTACTGACATTCTCTCCCTAGTTCTCTCCCTTTTCTTTGATTTCTTCGTCAACATTTGCTGCCCTGTTTTTCCTGTGTGTTTTCCCTAGTTTCTTTAAATAAGGAAGAACTCACTTTTTGCTTTTGTTTCATATGTTGAGGACCAAAGCAAGACCCGCTTAATTAAAAACAAAATTTTTTTTTGTAATTATTACACCAGTGTGCTGTGACTCTTGATTTCTGATGCCTAATTTCTTCCCCGTTCATTTCATTTTTTAGATTAGTGAAGTGAAAGTCACTCAGTCATGTCTGACTCCTTGCAAGCCATGCCAGAATACTGGAGTGGGTAGCCTTTCCCTTCTCCAGGGGATCTTCTCAACCCAGGGAATGAACGCTGGTCTCCTGCATATTAGGTGGATTCTTCACCAGCTGAGCCACAAGGGAAGCCCAACAATCCTGGAGTGGGTAGCCTATCCCTTCTCCAGCGGCTCTTCCCGACCCAGGAATCGAACCAGGGTCTCCTGCATTCCAGGCGGATTCTTGACCAACTGAGCTATCAGGGAAGCCCTCATTTTCTAGATTACTGGAAATTATGTTTCTAAAAGTGCAAATTTTATCATGCCTGCTCCCTCAGGGAAGTGTTTTAAGACCGCGGGCTCTTTAGTGCCTAAAAGATAGCGTCTAAGCTCCTCTGTGTAGCCTTTCCTCTATACCTCTCTTCCAACCTAAATACATTCCCTCTGTACTTCTGTTAATGGCACATGTGTGCAGAATTAGACACCATCTATGTATGAATGAGAAGGAATTGTTGGTCTTCCTGAAGGCTAAAGTTTTAAGGAAGACAGGAAAGAATAGAGAGGGGAGAAGGAGTTAGGATACTGTGGTGTAAGTCCTAGTTATAAGGTGACACTGGTCTGAAGTAAGGGCTCAGCAAAAAGGTAATATGGGAAAGAGAGAGTTAATCAACTTGCTGTTGCCTGAAGCTGCCATCTTCAAACTATTTGATCATGGCACTCTTTCCATAACAAAAATTTTGAATACATGCCTCTGATATTATGAGAATATTGGTGCTCTGTCAAACATGTGACTGACTAAATGGAAAGTGGGACCGGCAAGTTAAAAATTGAAGTGACCCTTTGATATATTCTCTTTCTGTAGGTGTAAAGAGATTAAGAAATTCCTTTCATAACCAAGGAAATATATGTATTGGTGATTTGGAAGAGTTTTGCCTGAACTGTTGTAATGAATTCTATTTTAAACTTTTATTTATATGTAACAAACATCTGTTTCCCATCACTGAGAATAAGCAGATGGTAACATGTTTGATTTTTTCTCTTTTTTAGAAGAGACTTAAGCTATAAGTGTAGTTAAAGCCTTGCCCCTCAGTCCTTTCTCCCTCCCTCCCTGGATGTAACTCCTGTAGAAAAGGTTTTGTTAGCCACTTTTCTGGAAAATATTTGAAGTGCAGGGAGCCAGAGGTAAATCCTCACTAGCATTATAAAAAAGGCATAGTCAACAGGAGGAAGAAAATGGATTCTGTGTTACAGTGTAAGCCATTTCATTATTATGTATATGAGATGGTGATTGGTTTAGAATTTTTCTGGTAAAGAACCTGCCTGCAATGCGGAAGACCTGGGTTGGATCCCTGGGTTGGGAAGATCTTCTGGAGAAAGAAAAGGCTACCCACTCCAGTATTCTGGCCAGGAGAATTCCATGGACTGTATAGTCCATGGGGTGGCAAAGAATCGGACACGAATGAATGACCTTCAGTTTCAGAGGTGGCTTTAGACTAGGGACATCTGGATTCCAGTTTTATTTGGTAATTAATCTATTTACTTTGATTTATTTATTTATTTGGCTGCTCTGGGTCATAGCTGTGACACCCAGGATCTCCTGGTCGTAGTTGCAGCTTATGGGATCTTTAGTTCTGTCTTTGGAACTCTTAGTTGCAGCATATGGGATCTAGTTCCCTGGCCAGGGATGGAACCCAGGCCCCCTGCATTGGGAGCACAGAGTCTTAGCCACTAGCCCACCGGGGAAGTTCCTGAATTCCAATTTTAACTGACTATTTACTGATGGCTAAACTTGGCTGCTCTAGTTTTGGTTTCATCTTCTGTGAGAGGATAAAAACCTATCTTACAGAGCTTTGTTTTGTTTTGTTTTGTTTTTAAGACTAAAAATGTTTTTAAAACATACAAAACATAAGGTGATTGCTTTAAAAGTATTATTGTTAATACCAGTTTATTTTTGTCCAGAACTCAATCATGCTGGTTAGACTACAGTATTTACCAGCCTTTTCCGTGTCATCTTACACATCAGAAACCTACAAACCTACAAAGCTGTTTGGAACTAGCTTAATGTAACTACTTCAAGAGCTCCAGGTGTGCCAGTTGGGAAGCTTTGCATCAGAGAATCAGGCTAGTAATGTAACTTGGTAGACCAGCGAACTTTTGATGGTCCCTTACTTGTTAAGAGACTACACTCAATCTGGAAATGTTGCCTCACAAACACGTACCATTGTTAAGAAAACTCAGAAAAGAGAGAGATGTGCCTTTATTTATTGGAAAATAATTCCCTGTACATTCTCTCATGATTGTGTAGCATCATTTTCCTGGAACAATAAGATAAAAAGTCCCCCAAGTGGCATTGGTTGTTCCTAGCAAAGAACAAACTTTAGATGGTACCTTTCCATTTACAGAGTGCTTTTGAACACATCTGTGTCATATACTTGCAGCCCTGCAGGAAGCTGATAGATTGAGAGATGTATCTAATACCACATGGCTGATAAAAGGGAATTGAGGCTTAAATGCAGGTTTTCTAACTCAGTGTTGTTTTTCAAGGTGATTGAGAGAGTATCTCAGAATTATGTTTTACCGTTTTGACATATCATTTCCCTAACAAAATTAGCTGAGAAAAATGAAACTTTTTTTTTACCAGTTTCAGTTCCTTACAACTATATGCTTTAAAGCATGAATTAAAATATTTAAGAGTCATACCTGTCGATCTGTCTCCAAGATAAAGAAGAGGGTGCAGAAAGAGCAGTTCTGTGATTTTCATTACATTAGTCTCATGAGTTTTTCCCCCTCACTCATTTCTGAATATAGTAATTTGGCTGGGATTGACAAGTAGAAAAATGGAAGGTAGTTTTTATGTTCAAGACTAAGAAAATGTCTTTTCAAAACAAAATAGAAAAACTGAGTGTAGGAAATGTACTTTGTTTTCTTTTGTTGTTCAGTCACTATGTCGTGTCCAGCTCTTTGCGACCCCATGGACTGCAGCATGCCAGGATTCCCTATCCTTCACCATCTCCCGGAGTTTCTTCACACTCATGTCAATAGAGTTGATGATACTGTCCAACCATCTCACCCTCTGCTGTTCCCTTTTCTACTTGCCTTCAGTCTTTCCCAGCATCAGGGCCTTTTCCAGTGAGTCAGCTCTTCGCATCAGGTGGCCAGAGTATTGGAGTTTCGGCTTCAGCATCAGTCCTTCCAATGAATATTCAGGGCTGATTTCCTTTGGGACGGACTGGTTGGATTTCCTTACAGTCCAAGGGACTCTCAAGAGTCTTCTCCAACACCACAGTTCAAAAAGTATCAATTCTTTAGCATTCAGCCTTCGTCATGGTCCAACACTCACATCCATACATGACTACCAGAAAAACCATAGCTGTGACTACATGGACTTCTGTCAGCGAAGTGATGTCTTTTTATTTAATACACTGTCTAGGTTTGTCATAGCTTTTCTTCCAAAGAGCAAGCGTCTTTTAATTTCATGGCTGTAGTCACCATCTGCAGTGATTTTGGAGCCCAAGGAAATAAAATCTGTCACTGTTTCTATTTTTCCCCCAACCTATTTCATTTGTTGTGATAAAACTGGATGCCATGATCTTCGTTTTTTGAATGTTGAGTTTTAAGCCAGCTTTTTCACTCTCCTCTTTCACCCTCATCAAGAGGCTCTTTAGTTCCTCTTCACTTTCTCCCATTAGGCTGGTACCATCTGCATATCTAAGGTAGTTGATATTTCTCCTGGCATTCTTGATTCCAGCTTGTGGTTTATCCAGTCCACCGTTTCACATGGTGTACTCTGCATATAAGTTAAATAAGCAGAGTGACAGTATACATACTTGATGTGATCCTTTCCCAATTTTGAACCAGACTTTTGTTTCTTGTCCAGTTCTAACTGTTGCTTCTTGACCTGCATACAGGTTTCTCAGGAGGCAGGTTAGGTGATCTGATAGTCCCATCTCTTAAGAATTTTCCAGTTTGTTGTGATCCACACAGTCAAAGGCTTTAGCATAGTCCGTGAAGCAGAAGTAGATGTTTTTCTGGAATTCTCTTGCTTCTTCTGTGATCCAGCGGATTTTTTCTACTTGTTTTCTACTGTTTAGTAATGAATTTCCTCAAAATTCATCAGAAGCATCTGTTTTCTCACAAAATTTCTGAGGGTCAGGAATTGTGGAGTGGATTAACTAGGTGTGACTGGGAGTGTCATAAGATTGCAATCAAAATGTTAGCCTGACTGCAGTCACTTGAAGCCTTGATTGAGGCCAAAGGATATCCTTTCAAAAAGGCTCTCTCATGTGGCCTTTGACTGGAGAACTCAAGTTTCTAACCAAGTGGACTCGCCACGGGGCTGCTTATGACATGGCAGGTAACTTCCCCCAAAGAAAAACCATTCAATAGAGCAAGAAAGACAAATCCTCAGTATTTTTTTCTGATCTACTCTTACAGCCCATTATCACCTCTACCTTTTTAATATTCTTTAGAAGCAAGTCACAAACTCCAGCCCACACTCAAGGGGAGGGGAATTAGGCTTCACCCCTTGAAAGGAGGCATACCAAAGAATCTGTGGATATAGTTTAAAATTGCCACAGGAAAGGAAAGAGACACATGTTAAATTTGAGCAGATTCTGTTAACTGTAGGCTGTGCAGATAGAATGTGCAGAATATTAAATGTGAGAATTGTCCACATGCAAGTTAAAACAGATGAGATCACTTAGATACTGAGCTTTTGGATTTAAAAAGTCAAAGAACTTTGAAATCAGATCAAGTGAGTTAAACTTTAGCTGGACTAAATGTTTACATAAAAGCAGTTAAATAATAAATGGGTTTGTGTAATAAATAATACTGTAGTATTACTATGAGGTTTCTTGTTAATGGAACTTTAATATGATTGCTGTAGATTTCCAACTGATACCATACAGCGCTCAAAATGGATCAGGGCTGTTAATCGTATGGACCCGAGAAGCAAAAAGATTTGGATCCCAGGACCGGGTGCTATGCTATGTTCCAAACATTTTCAAGAAAGTGACTTTGAGTCATATGGCATAAGAAGAAAGCTGAAAAAAGGAGCTGTGCCTTCTGTTTCTCTATACAAGGTACTTAAATCTAGGTGTAAACAAAATTCAATTTATAGAACTGAAAATCGAGACTGCTCACATTATAGCTAGGATTTACAGAGATAAAAGCAAAACCAAAAACCTAGGCCTTAAAAAGTAAATCCAATAATACAATACTTTTATTTTTTTAAATATATATGTAACATTATGTAATATTTTTAAATACATATGTATTAATAATTCTGCTTTGGAAGGTGTATATATGCAAATCATGTCTAGAAATACATAAAAGTTACTGAAGTGATCGCAAAAATCAACTAGTAAATGTAAATAGCCTTAGAATTCAGGGTTTTGTTTAAATATGAGACAGTTTTCATAATATTGAGCTAGCCAAAAAGTTCCGTTGGTTTCTAAGTGAAAATAAAAGACACATTTTTTCATTTTCACCAAGAACTTCTTTGAACAACGTATTTACTGTTCTGTTCCATTACCTTCTGCCATTTTTCAGGCAATTTCATAATTCTGTCTTCCCAAAACTCTCTATGTTTTTGAGCAAAGAACTGCTACAAGTGTCTTTCACAATATTCCAGGGAATTAAATTTTTTTCTGTTAAGATAATTTTGTAAAAACTGAAATAATTGGAAATCCGAAGGTGCAGTGTCTGGTGAATACAGCAGTTGAATCAGAACTTCCCAACAAAGCCGTAACAGGCTTTGCCTTGTCATTAAAGAAACACAGTCTTGCATCAGCCTGATGGAAGATTATGTGTTTTTTATTGAGTAATTCTGGACGCTTTTCATTGAGAGCTGCTTTCAGTTGGTCTTATTGGGGTTAATCACTTGGTTTTTTAGAAGGAGCTCATAATAGAGGACCCCTTTCCAATCCCACCATACATACTATATCACCTTCTTTGGATGAAGTCCGGCCTTTGTGGTTGGTGGTGGTTCATTTCATTTGCCTCACAATCTCTTCCATTCCACATTATTGTCTAGTATCCACTTTTCATTGCCCATCCCAATTTGTCTTAAAAATGGAATGTTTTCGTTACATTGCAGTAGAGAATTGTCACATGTGGAAATGTGGTCAAGGTTTTTTCACTTATGTGGAACCCACACATCAAAGTGATGAACATTACCAGGTTGGTGCAGATGATTTCCAGTGCTTGATTTGGATGTTTTGAGTATGTTTGCCCTCTTCCATATGGTGTAATGGTGATCATTCTCAATGTCTCGATTTGATTGCTATCAACTTCAGCTGGTCTACCTGACCATGGAGCATCGTTCAGTGAAATCTGCAGCATAAAACTTCGCAAACCACTTTTGATGCGTTCAATCAGTCACAGCACCTTCTCCATTCACTGCACAAACCTTTTTTTGCATTTCAGTTGCATTTTTGCCTTTCTTGAAATATCAGTAATTAAGTATAATATGCTGAAACTGTTGCTTTTTTCCTCCCCCTTCAATATTAAAATGACTACACAAAAATTCACCAATTTTGATAGTTGTTTTTTTTTTTTTTTAATGTATGCTGGTATGACATCTGTCACAAAACAGTCTAACATAATTGTTCCAAATTAGGTTAAAGACAACTTTTTGTAAAATGGCTCTTTTTTGTTAGAGCCATCTTACAAAAAAGAATGAACTCTTTGGCCAACCCAATACTTTGAAATTATCTACCCTTTTTTTTGGCTCTCCCCCAAAATGTTATTGATTTTGACCAGAAATGTACCTAGTCATTAGCATTGATATGGAAGGAAGTATACAGAAAATAGAAGATTCTCTATGAGTCAGTCACCAGTATTGGTGTTATATTTTTCTGTTTCTTTTTATTGCTTTTATGTTATCCTTTTACCCCTTAGTCATGCACTCACTCCATATATGACTCAGTCACTGTCTGCAGTCTTCATATAGTCACCCAACTATTCTGTCCTGGTACTGCCCTCACCATCCTTTTATTCATTGGAATCTCCTTTCAGTGTTGTTTTATCTCATTCCCTCTTTCAGAAGAATATACTTGGTGTCACATCCAAACTCATAAGTTCCAAGAGCTTTCTATTAATTAATTTGTGCATCTCTAACTGCTCTGAATTCTCTTTTGGAACCACAAATACTTACCCACTACATATATGATAAATTGCCTTGCTTTTATGATTTTATTTAAAATCAGTAATAGTTATAATTTATTGAGACCCACAATGGTCCAGGCAGTGCACTAGGCAATTTATGTAAATTAGCTTATTGTAGCCTCAAGTCAACTCTGTATTGTTATCCACATTTTATACATGAAAAGTTGAGGGATTATAGAGGTTAAGTTACAGCTTTAAGTGAGGGAGCCAGGAGTCTTGCTTCCAAGGCCCATGCTCTGTCCTATGCCTTCCCTTCTGCACAAATAACTTCCCAGTCCCCTTCATTAACCATGTTATTACTCTTTCAAAGAACAACTCAAAACCGTCCCAAATTATCACCACCTTTCACTAGTTACTTGAATCATTTCAGAAACTCAGCATTACGCTACTATTTCTGTATAGATCCCACCCCCAAAAAACTTGTGTACCTTGTCCTGGAGACTATACATTTTTAAAAATCAGAGATTATTACCTTTTCTTTCATAACTAACTCTCCACGGCAGCCAGGTGAGTTCTTTGTATTCAGTGATATTTTAATAGATAATCATTGTGTGATAATTTCTAAAATAAACCTCATTTTCCATTTGTGTCCTAGGTTCTCCAAGGTGTACACCTTAAAGGTAAAGCAAGACAGAAAATCTTAAAAGAGCCACTTCCTGATAATTCTCAAGAGGTTGCTACTGAAGACCATAACTACAGTTTAAAGAGACCTCTGACAATAGGAGCAGAGAAACTAGCTGAGGTGCAGCAGATGCTACAAGTGTCCAAAAAAAGACTTGCTTCTGCAAAAAACTACAGGATGATCAAGAAGAGAAAAGGCTTACGACTAATTGATGCGCTTATAGAAGAGAAGCTACTTACAGAGGAAACAGAATGTCTGCTACGAGCACAATTTTCTGGTATGTTCCCCAGTGACCAGTAATACTGCACAGCTCCTAATTTTTATGAAATATCATTACATTTTTATTTTGTATTGCCCATGAAAATATGCCTTTAGCCGGAGGTTCTCTAGCATAAGTAAGAAAAATGAAAAATAATCACCAAAATCTTGTTACAGTTGTCCATTTTTAAAAGTTCTATGTTTATTAGAGGAGAAGCAAAGAAATGTATAAATGATAAAAATAACACATAATCCTACAACCCAGAAATGAGATCATATAGTTTATACCATATATTGTAATTTTCACTTTTTATAGTCACACTCTTGTCACTGCACATTCTTTGTAAGCAGTTTTAACTGCTGCATAATTTATCAGTAAAGCCTTTTTTGCAATGAGTTGAACTACATAATTTGCAAAATCTCTTTGAGTCTGAAAATTGTGTAAGTCTCCAAAGTTAATTCTGAAATACTCTATAAAGTATATATATATCCATTGAAAGACTACCTAGTCTTCGTGAACCAGGATATTTGAAGAGGGGTAACATAAGAATTGCCAACATACTCTTTGATGAAAGGGGTAGGGATTTTTGGATTTGCATTCTGGTAAAAAAAAAAAAAAAGAAGAAGAAGAAGCATGTCAAAAGGAGTAGATACCTCCAGTGGAGGAGCATATTTTATGTTTTTCCAGGAGGGGAATATAGGTTATAAATAGGGGTCCTCACCAGGAACAGAGAATTTTTTTTTCTCAATGGTAGGAAAGACTTATCTGTTCATTCTGATTAATGCCATATACCATATCCCTTAAAATGTTTCTTGTGTCTAATTTTTACTTTCAGATAAATTGTAACCAAGGAACAAACTAAAACAAATGAATGTCCTCATAATCCAGAGACTTAATTTTACTCATTTATTTCATTTTCTACCCTGTTCCTCGAAAAATATCCACATAGGCTGCTAATGAATAGTAAAACATAAATAACTTAAGTTGGAACATTTTTCATCCCTCTTTTTAGTGAAATGATCTACAATGAACAAGATAAATTTGATAGTCTCTAAGACTGGATAGTAACCTCTGAACCTACTCAGTTAAAAGGTGGTTACATTTGAATTTTGGTGCCTAGCACATTTTTATATCCAAATACTATGATCTATGTCTGAAAATGTTACTGTACACATTTTTCATCACAAGGAATAAATTTACTCTTCACAGATTTTAAGTGGGAGCTGTATAACTGGAGAGAAACAGCTGAATACTCCGCAGAAATGAAGCAGTTTGCATGTACACTCTACTTATGCAGTAGCAAGGTCTATGATCATGTAAGAAAGATTCTCAAGCTGCCTCATTCTTCCATCCTCAGAACGTGAGTTACCTTTTCGATGTAAAATAAAACATACTGTTCTTTCTTGCAGTTTATCCACTAACACTGTTTGTATTCACAGTCTTCCTTTCATCCACTTTCTCTTTTTAAAAACTTGCAGGTGGTATTGCAATAGCATCACAATCTTGA